>NW_027424865.1:0-2130 GCF_003597395.2 Chelonoidis abingdonii
GGGGGGGGCAGGGGGCCCTGCCTTTTAAATTACAACCCCCAGGCAATGCGATCCTGCTTGGTACCAGCTGGGTGTTCGGGGCAGGGGGGTTACCTAGGGAGGATCTGGGGGGGCTGGATCCCAGGGGGGCTGGTATGGACCTGGGAGGGTGCCCCCTGCCAGCCCAGCCCTGCCCCCACCAGCTCTGCCGGTGCCCCTCACTCCTGACCCGCAGCCCCCTGCCAGTCCAACCCTGCGCCCCCCTCCCCCCCCGCCGGTGCCCCTCATTCCCGACCTGCAGCCCCTGCTCCCAGCCTCGGCAGGGGGTACCAGGGCCCGGGGGCCGGCCGTACCCTGCGAATAGCAGATGAGATGGACCCCGTCGGCCGCGTTCTGCATGATGGGTGAAATGGCACGTCGGAAACCCTCCACCTGCACCCACAGCGGCTTCAGGCTCTGGCTGTGGTCAAAGAGATCCACGACCGTCACGTTGGTGCCAGGGTGGCTCTGTGCCAGGGAGAGACGAGTAAGAGCCCTACCAGCCCCCTCTGCCCGCAGCCCTGCCGGTGCCCCTCACTTCTGACCCACAGCCCCTGCCAACCCAGCCCTGCCAGCCCCCCAGCTCTGTTGATTCCTGCGTAGGTGCGGATTGGAGAGAACTGATTTTATTTGGCATTTCTTATCTTCAGAGTTTAAAACAAACTTTGCATTCAGACAGACTCAAACCGCCTGCCAGGCCTCTGTGACAGGAAGGAAACTGAGGCAGGGAGAGAGGAGGGACATGCCTGGGGTCACACAATGCATGGGGAATGGAACCCAGGTGTCCCAGCTCCCCCCTGCTCTAACCACCGGCCCCCACTCCCCTCCCAGAGCCGGGGAGAGAACCCAGGCTTCCTGGCTCCCAGCCCCCCTGCTCTAACCACCAGCCCCCACTCCCCTCCCAGAGCCGGGGAGAGAACCCAGGAGTCCTGGCTCCCAGCCCCCCCGCTCTGATCCACCAGCCCCCACTCCCCTCCCAGAGCCGGGGAGAGAACCCAGGAGTCCGGATTATCTAGTCTAACTACTACACCTCACTGCCCACGTTCCCTGTCACCCCATGGGCGTCTCCAGGTTGTTTTTCTACCAGTTCTTTTAGCTCCAGAGTCAGCTGGGCTGGGGCCGGTGAAATCCACCCTCTGCTCCAGTTAGCAGGAGAACATCTGCCCCGTCCCGCCCACAGCTGGAAGAGAACCCAGGAGTCCTGGCTGCCAGCCCCCCCTGCTCTAACCACCAGCCCCCACTCCCCTCCCAGAGCCGAGGAGAGAACCCAGGAGTCCTGGCTCCCAGCCCCCCCTGCTCTAACCACCAGCCCCCACTCCCCTCCCAGAGCTGGGGAGAGAACCCAGGAGTCCTGGCTCCCAGCCCCCCCCTGCTCTAACCACTAAACCCCACTCCCCTCCCAGAGCTGGGAGAGAACCCAGGAGTCCTGGCTCCCAGCCCCCCTCTGCTCTAACCCACCAGGCCCCACTCCTCTCCCCGAGCCGGGGAGAGAACCCAGGAGTCCTGGGGGGGACCCAGGCGTCCAGGCTTACCTGGTTGATGAAGCACAGCAGCTGGCTGAACTCCGAGGGGCTGTCGAACAGGCCATGAACGACCACGACCGGCTTGTAGGAGGCGCCGAGGGTGAGGAGGAAGAAGAGGAAAAGGAGGAGGCAGAGGGGGGCCAGCGCCCCCCAGTTCCTCTGGGGTCGGCCCCTCATCCTGGAATCCCACCGCTGTGCAGGGGGGTCTGGGCAGGAGAGAGACACATTTTG
This sequence comes from Chelonoidis abingdonii, assembly GCF_003597395.2. Taxonomy (NCBI): domain Eukaryota; kingdom Metazoa; phylum Chordata; order Testudines; family Testudinidae; genus Chelonoidis; species Chelonoidis abingdonii. Next base: position 1,773 of record NW_027424865.1, read on the forward strand.
AAGTTCACCTCCTCCTCCGCTGCACCCCCAGATCCCTCCGCTGCACCCCTGTTTTGCAAGCAGGGGGGAGAGAACCCGTCCTGGCTCCCAGCCCCCTCACCGCTCTAACCCACCAGCCCGCAGTCCCCTCCCAGAGCCAGGGAGAGAACCCAGGAGTCCTGGCTCCCAGCCCCCCCTGCTCCAACCACCAGCCCCCACTCCTCTCCCAGAGCCGGGAGAGAACCCAGGAGTCCGGGCTCCCAGCCCCCCCCGCTCTAACCCACCAGCTCCCGCTCCCCTCCCAGAGCCAGGGAGAGAACCCAGGAGTCCTGGCTCCCAGCCCCCCCCGCTCTAACCACCAGCTCCCGCTCCCCTCNCG
>NW_027424866.1:0-6506 GCF_003597395.2 Chelonoidis abingdonii
GAATTCCATTTCCTTTCCTGCTTAGGTGAAATTACTTTTCCTGTTGCACACATGACCCCAGAGGCTATGATTTTGCTAACTCTGTATTGCCTCTGCTGAGTCATTCCTCTAGTCTACAGGGACCTAGGCCAAAATACATATTGTAAACATGGGGCCTTATGGAGTCTCACCCCAGCCACAGGCCAAATGTGTTAGAAACCAGTTTACCTGGAGCCATGTTTAAATGCCATGCCTTAACTCAGCTCCATGAGATATCCTGAGCTGGAAAAGCAGACAGGAGAGGTCTGCACAGTAATCTGCTAGCTTGAACTTAACCAGATGAGAACCAGCTCTGCCACATGGGAATGGAGGGGGGGCACTAGGAAAAGAAACGAATGGTTATTTTTAAAAAGCAACCTCTAAAATGATGGCAAAGTGACCAGGGGATAGCAGGGGAGGCTGGTAAATGGATTGCAGAGAGCACTGACTCCTTGCCAACAGGCATTCTCTCTGATTGGAAAGAAGAACAAGATTTCAGGCTCTGGTGACTTTAATCTCTGCTGTTGAATGGATAATGTGCACAAAGGTGTTACACACGCAAACTGCCCAGGGTGTTCATTTGGGAGGAGATTCCTTTAGCTTTAATGTAAAGTGTTCAGAAGCAGTGTACAAGGGACAAACACACAGCATATGCTGGGAGGCAGATATGCTGGAATGGCTGGACCTAACGTGAACCAACTTGTCTACAAAAGTGATGACTCTGTCTATAAATAGCATGTGAAAGCCGAACAGTGTAACGGTGCATTATCTCTGCTTGGGATGGGGAAATCAGAAAAGGTTGGAGCTTTATATCACGCTGGAGTCATGCCCAAAGGGCTATTGGCAATTGCACACAGTGCTAGCCAGGAGGCTGGCTGCTTTGTGCTATCCCACAGTATTGGGATTGCATGTTCCTCAGCCACATCACTGCACATCTCAGGTTACTTGTGCTTGTGGCTCTATCTGTACAACTCCTAGTGCTAGGTCAAGTGTGTGTGTGAAGGGAGGGCTTTGTCCAGGGATACAGATGAATTTCTTCTTTGTCTGCAAGTGGATGTTGTTTAACTCAGGCATATCTGGACTAGGTCCACCCATTTTAATTGAGCATGTATTGGTACTGTGGATATTGGCTATTTCAGCACATCCCAATCTCGTTAATAAACTAGGCCTTTTCCCTCTGTGGTCATGTTCCAGGGATAACTGGAAAACAAACATGACATTTTTAGGGAGGGCTCCTCTTTCCAATTCCCTTTATGCTACATTGGAAACTAAGCCCCATAATCCAATGCAGTGAGAGTCCTTGTTCAGGCAGACTTGGAGAGGATGCAGTAACGTGGTTATATATTGGCATTTGGACAGTGAATGTTGAGTGCTTCCAATCATCAAGCATCCCGTATAGTGGAGCTCCTGAACATAATGGAGAATGGAATCAAAATGTCTCTCTTTTTTCAAAAGTAAAATTAAAAATAAAAGCTCTTAGAGGGCACTTGGATTTGAGCAGCGACCCCTTGATCTTGCAGTCAAACACCTATACACTGAGCGTACCCCGTGAGAAGCAATACTTCCCCATTGTAGCAGAAGCACATCAGTGATTCCAATAGCAGGGGCAGGTCTCTCTGGGCACAGAGATTTCAGGAGGTATGGTGGCTTACCTCACCACTGGAGTAAACTCAGCTTTTATTCCATGGTCCCATGTTTTATGACTACAACAGCAGCTTGAAGAAGAGGACAGTGAAATATCACCTCAGGGCTGAAGATGGCCACGTCCCCTCTGTCTGACCACATTGCCATTGCAGAAGAGAAGGTATTCAAATGGAATTGAATGCCTGGGTCCAGACTAAGACAGAGAAAACGGTTTTGCTGTTCGTGTGAAACAGCAAGGAAATTGTGTGTGTAAATTAGTGAAACTGCGCCACGTGAGGGACCATGAAACTGACCACCGCACAAGTGGTGGTGAGAGCAATGCCTAATGGCCAGACAAGCACCTGCACAGACTCATAAGTAGCTGGCGATGAGGGAGCTCAACAATACTTACCATAAAGATAAGCAGACATGAGAGGGCGAGACGATCACGGCACGGCCCTTAGATCCAAACTCCTGGGTTCCTATCCCCAGGTAGGGAAGAGAGGCGCGGACAACACACATGCTTTCGCGCGAAAAAAGCACCTGAATAAAGGACGCACTCATGTCTGGAACCACATCCCAACTGCCCTGCCAGCAACCAAGACCAGTGGACAGCCCGGCACAGACACATAGAACACTCCTATCGTCTTTACAGCGTCGTGCCTAGAAATAGGAAGTTTGGTGAGGACTGGGTGAGGTGTAGCACAACCTTGATTGCTTAAACGAGAGAAACCAGGGGCTCCCAGCTGAAGAGGGCTGGAGCCTCAGCTAGGTGCGAAATCTCAAGGCCGTCGGGTGCTCTGCGGCGGCTGGGGGAAACCGACCTTTTCGGGCCTGGGGCTCCGAGCGCACAAGGGACTTATAAAGAGGACTCACGGATGACTATCACCTTGGCACTGAGCTGAGAGGGAATCCACAGTAGAAGAGCCCCTATTGACAATCCTAGCCCCGAGCCCCAGGATATGACTAGAACACACGCTCGATAGCCGCCGCTCTGAAGAGGGACATTGGGATTCACAAAAGCTCACGGCGCTGACTCGGTGCGTAAAAAGGCAGGGCAAAGAGAGTCCTTGATGGCCTCTCTCCACTCTTTCTAGCGCCGGCGGGACCGAGAATCCTCTGCGGGCAAGCCCAGAGCCTTTGAATCCCGGCCATCGCTGAGAGTTAAAGGGCTCTGGGCTCCCACGGCGGTGGACACCCAGAGCCTTTGAATCCCATCTCCAGTTGAGGTGGCGGGGCCCAATCAATACATTTCGGTGGGGCCCCGGCAGGGAGTGGCTGAAAAAACATGTAAAATAAAAAAAGCCTTTCATTTCTTAAGGCAACCAGTGGTCCCTTAAAAGTTTCTGGCACAGTTTTATTTTTATGTACCAGTAGGGTTACGTACTCCGTATTTCCTTCGGATGGCGATTTTAAGAACCAAAAAGCCTGGACATGTCCGGGAAAGTACCATGTATGTTAACCCTACCTTAAGTTTTTTAAAAAGTTGGGTCTGAACTAAAATTGACTCCGCCATCCCAGAGGGTTGCTAGGTGTGCACACGTGTGGGTCCAGCGTCCCTGCCCCCTCATTGAAGCAGGTGTGCAGGGTTACTTCCCTGGGAACTGCAGTGGTGGCGGGGCCACCAGTGGATGGGGCTTGCTGGAGGTGGGGGGAATGAGCTGGAGGTAGGTCTAGGCTGCAGGTTGGGCAAGGGGTGTGGGGCAGGCTGGAGCGGCTTGGCTGTGGGGATACGGTACAGGGCTGGCTGCCAGACAGGAACTGTGCAGGCGGGAGGGAGGTGCAGGGGGCTGGTGCGGGCAGGGGTGCAGCAGGCTGGCTGCAGGCAGCTGGCTGCAGGTACAGGGGTACAGCCCATTCTGTGGCTGAGTGCCCCCTCCTGCCTCCCCCACCAGGTAGCAGCAGCAGCCTGGGGCTCAGGGGCTATTTAAAGGGCCTGGGTTGCCCTGCTTCCACTGCCCCAGCTGTAAATAGCCCAGGGAGCCCTGGGGAAGTGATGGGGCTGGGGGGCTATTAAAGGACCAGGGCAGCAAGGCATCTGGGACCCCCCCCCCCCCCGTACCCAGGGCTCTGGGGCTATTTAGAGCCCGGGGCTCCCCTGCTACTTCCGCCCCAGCCCTGTAATGAGTCCAGGGAGCCTGGGGAAGCGGTGGGGCTTCATGGCTATTTTAAGGACCAGGGCCAGATAGAGGGCAGCTGGGCCTGGCCCTTTTTAAATAGCCCCAGAGCCCCCCACTACCCAGGGCTGTGGGGGGTATTTTAAAGGGCCGGGCTCCCCTTCTTACCCCTAGCCTGTAAATAGCTGAGGGAGACCGGGAAGGAACGATGGGGCTCCGGTGCTATTTACAGGGCGGGCGGTAGAAGCGAACCGGCGAACCTTGAGACCTTTTAAAAATAGCTCCGAGCCCCCACAGCCTACCCCAGGGCTCCAGCAGTGGTGCTCATGGTGGCAATTGTTAAAGGCTGGAGCCACAGACCTTTTAATTACCTCTACAGAAGCTAGGGCCACCCTGGACAGCGCACTGGCTTATTGACTGTACCGGATGGGGGCTTGGCAGCGTTAGTGGCCCTCTTAGGGCAGGCTGGTCAGGGGATTGGTTTGAATGGCCAAGCGCCATGTGAGGCCTCTCGCGCGTGAGGCATGAGTCCTTATAATGAGCGGCTCGGTAAAGCTCTCCGGACTGCTGGGCAGTTGCAGAGCTCTTGCATCCTTGCACCGGTGAGATTAAAAGACTTGAGTCTGCACTGTTTGGGCAGCTCAGAGCATTTGACTCCTAGTGCCCGGCTGAGATTTAAAGGACTCTGGGACTCCCTGCGTCGTACTGCTGCGGGCAGCGTAGAGCCTTTTGAATCCCAGCCATGGTTGGCATTTAAAGGGCTCTGAGCTCTCCACCAGTGCGGGCAGCGCAGAGCCTTTTGAATCCCGCTGCGGGCCACACAGTGAACCTCCATGGGCTGCATGTTGTGCAGGCCTGCCCTAAGCTAAGGCAGGAGGGTGAAGGAATGGGGCTGAGGAATGACTGAAGTTGACTCACCTGGGATTGAAATGACATTTGTTTGTGTCAGGTAGTGAGAAATGTGACATTAATTCAGATGCAGGGTTGAGGCTTCTTTAGATCTTTGTAGAACTTGAACTTTATTTCCCAGAAGGGAGAAAGGGAAAGTCTGGGGCTGTCGTTAGTCCCTGGCTGGAGCAGTGTGTAAAAAAGGCTCCAGAGACGCAGCTGGCGATTACAGACCACTAAGGCTAACTTCAATACCAGGCAAATTGGGTGAAATTGTAGAGCCCACTTATTAGAAACATAGCTAAAGAGAATTTGTTGGTTGTACCTATTGGGTTTCCAGGAAGCCTGCCCACTGCTAAAGGATCCCCCCCCAGCCTAAGGGGAGGATCCACAGGACCTCAAAAACCCAACTGATTTTGGGGGACAACTAATAAAAGAACAGGGACAGGAGTGCGGTCAAAGGGTCATAAGAAGGGAGCCTGACAGGGACACTGAGCAGAGAACCCCGGACAGCGCCCACTGCTCCTCGAAGGCGTCAGGGGAGCCAGTGGACGTCACCCAGAGGAACTTCGCCCGGACACGTCAGCAGACTAAGGATCGGAAACAAGCCCCTGGCTGGATGACGTCCTCCAGCACGGCCCCCAGCCGCAGCGAGATGGCCTTGGCTACGATTTTGTAGTCTGTGCTGAGGAGCAAGACGGGACGCCAATTCCGTAAATCGCGGAGGTCCCCCTTCAGCAGTAAGGCAAGCGCGGCTCTCCTCCACGAGAGAGGGAGGACCCCACCCTGCAAGGACTCGGCCCAGATGGTGACATGGGCCGAGGACGTCCCAGAACACGCGGTAGAACTCCACGGTCAGCCCGTCCATGCCTGGAGACTTGGTGTTGGTGGGCATGCGACGGAGCGCGCTACGAGAATCGGCCGAGAGAGAGCACTATCCTGCCTTCTCCGGCTGAACATACCCGCGCGTTTCTCCTTTCCAGTGGTGGGAGGGAGACTTTCCAAAAGTCGCTCCGCGCTTCGCTATGCCCGCAGCCCCATGTGCTACGGCTCAGTCGAAAGAGCTCACTCCCTAGAGCACATACTGCCTGCAGCTTGAGCTCTTTCTTTTGAATTCTGTTATTGCTGATAGTACTTCGGTACGGATCTCCGCGGGAGCATGAAAGGTGCGCGGGCATAGTGAATGGTCTGCGGCCTCTCTACGCCATCTCCGACCTTTACTCTTAGTGGCGGGCCTGTTCCTAGGTGCCACCGTCCTTAGTTGCGAGCGCGTTGACGGCTATCTTACGCTCTTCCTGCCTTTCTTTGTTTTCTCCAGGGCGTTATTATTTAGAGGAGAAGCGACAGGGGCTTGTTTATTGGTGCTTTGCACCTGGCGAACTTCCCCACTCTCTCCTGCGAACGAACAGGGAGTGTGGTGTATGCCTAGTGAGATTTCTCTTCGGCCGACACTACAACGGCTCCATCCGGGTAGACTGCCTAGATAGTCGTGGCACCGGACGGTGGCGTGAAGACCTGCCAGGAGCAAACAAAAAGCCCCACAGTCTGGGGTAATACCACAACACAAAAGCAATAGACGACATCTAGAGCAAGGCAAGCCACATCCCGGAGGACAATCCACATAGGCATGAACTTTATGTGAGATATCAATTCCAATTTTCCACATTTGCATTTAGTCTGAAGGTTGTTCTCATTTTGTTTAGTTTGCGTAGCTGTGAAGCAGAGTGGGAGAGGAAGATAGGTTCAGCGTTTGAGCTCTCAGTTGCTACACGTCTACCCCCAGCTGGAAGTCAGTGGGAATTAACTCGGCAGTCACGACTGCTCCGTGAGACTGGGCGGAAAGCTATCATCTCTCAGTCT
>NW_027424867.1:0-1891 GCF_003597395.2 Chelonoidis abingdonii
GGGGGGCAGGAAATGGGGCAGGGGCCTGTCCCCTCTAGGGGGTGCTGGCTCCCATCCAGCCCCAGGGCAGGGACTGGCTGGCTCAGGGGGGCAGGGAATGGGGCAGGGGCCTGTCCCCTCTAGGGGGCACCAGCCCTGATCCAGCCCCAGGTGGGGGAGGCGGCAGGTTTGAAGACACAGATTCTTTCCCGGACCCCAGCCAGGAGCCAGGGATGAGCTGGGATCTCCAGCGGGTTGGAAAGCACCTTTCCCAGCAAGCGGCTCTGCGGAGGCAGGTCCGGGCCCTGGCGCTGGGGTGACTCAGAGCAGGGCGAGGCCAGGGGTGGGCAGAGGGGAACGGAGATTTTGGAGCCCATGTCTCCCCGCTGGTCCCGTGAGGTGGGAAATCTTGGCCCCGGTTGTGGAGGCCTGGGGAAAACCGGGGCAGGGCCGCGCTAAGCCAAGCAGGGAGGAAGAGAGGAGAGGAGGGGAGGCCCCAGAGGAGAGCCAGGGGGGCCGAGAGAGGCAGGGCAGAGGGAGCGAAGAAGAGGGTGAGAAAGGGGGTGGGCGAGGGCTGGGGGAAGAAAGAGACAAACAGCGGGAGGGAGGCGCTGAGACTTGTGACAGCGCCCGCGGTCCAAGCTGCCAGGAGACGCCGCCCCACGTGTGGCAGATTCCCCTGCCCGGCCCTGTCTGGGCACGTTGGCGCTGGGCACCCGGCAGAGACGCCTGTTCCCCTCCCGCGTCATCCCTGGGAGCGCTCCTACCAATGGGGGGGGGGCATTCCTAGGGAAGGAGAGGAAAGTGGGGGGAGACGGGGTTAAAGGGGACTTGGTTGATAAGGACCCCACCCCCCAGCCCAGACAGGGAAACAATATATAGGAATAGAACCCAGGAGTCCTGACTTGCAGCCCCCAGCCCCCCTGCTCTAACCACCAGACCCCACTCCCTGCTAGAGCTGGGGAGAAAACCCAAGAGTCCTGGCTCCCAGCCCTGCCCCCATCAGCTCTCCATAGGACACCTGCCACCTCAGCCGGGCCAAGTTAGCCAGAGCCCCGGCCTTGTGGCCAGCAGCCACAGCAGGGAGACCCTGGGCTGAACAGCCCTGGGCAAACGAGTGGCTCTTGGCCCCTAGGATGGGGCTCGATTCCAGTGTCTGAGCATCCCAGCCAGGGCATTACTGACCAGAGGGGCACAGGCTTTGGAGCTTGTGCTCATGGCAACCAAAGTGGGGGCAGGCCCCCCATAAGCCACCTTCCATCCCCCTCTACTGCAGCCCCTCACCACTTCTGCTCTGTGTGCCCCCCTTCTGCCCCTCGCAGACCAGCACCCCCTGCGCCAGGTGCTGTACACCCCCAGAACACCAACCTCAGAGAGCGGAGGGTTTATCTGGAGGCTCCAGCAGCGCTGGGGGTGGGGGTGGGATCAGGTGATTGGAGGGCTGGGTTTGCAAGGGGGGGATTAGCCACTGAGCCATGATGCCATGAAAAGCGGGTTTCCCAGAATCCCGTGTGTCCCAGACATGGGGGCTTTGTGCTGAGATTTCAATGGGCTCAAAAGAACAAGGGGCATGAATAGTCCAGCAAGCCGTGGTCTGCTGCAGCCGCAGAATGGGGGTGGGGGGCTGGGCTGGCAGGGCTGTGGGTCGGGAGTGAGGGGCACTGGCAGGGCTGGGCTAGCAGGGGGCCGCAGGTTGGCAGTGAGGGGCACTGGCAGGGCTGCGGGGGAACAGGGCTGGACTAGCAGGGGCTGCGGGTCGGGAGTGAGGGGCACCGGCAGGGCTGGGGTGGGGCAGGGCTGGGCTAGCAGGGGCTGCGGGTCGGGAGTGAGGGGCACCGGCAGAGCTGGGGGGGGCAGGGCTGGGCTAGCAGGGGCTGCGGGTCGGGAGTGAGGGGCACTGGCAGAGCTGGGG
>NW_027424867.1:5770-7226 GCF_003597395.2 Chelonoidis abingdonii
GTGGGGGCTGGTGGTTAGAGCAGGGGGAGGTGGGAGCCAGGACTCCTGGGTTCTGTCCACGGTTCTGGGAGGGGAGTGGGGGCTGGTGGTTAGAGCAGGGGGAGGTGGGAGCCAGGACTCCTGGGTTCTGTCCACGGTTCTAGGAGGGGAGTGGGTGCTAGTGGTTAGAGCAGGGGGAAGGCTGAGAGCCAGGACTCCTGGGTTCTTTTCCCAGCTCCGCCCCGGTGCTCAGGCAGTCCCGGAGGGTTCATACAGAGGAGCCGAATGGGAATCTAAGTGAGCGGGGTGGGATCGATCGATGGCGCTGCCAATAACGCCCATTCTGCATCAGCAGATCCCGGAGTAGGTGATGAGCCACTGCCCCCGCCCCCGAACAGCCCCACCCAGTGCAGGCCCCCTTTCCTCCCCCGCCCCCAACCCCTGCACCGGCCCAGCCACAGAGACAGTCGCTTTCCCCTCTTCACTTCATGGCAGAGCAGCAGCCAAGGGGTTAACCCAGCCTCCAGCCCTAAAGGCCAGGGGGGCAGCTGGCTCCATCCTGCCCCCTTCAGCCAGGAGGGGTGAGAAGCAAGTTAGACTCCACTCGCCTCCCACAGCCAGAACCCAGGAGTCCTGGCTCCCAGCCCCGTCCCCTCCATTCTAACCACTAGACCCCACTCCCTTGCCAGAGCCAGAACCCAGGAGTCCTGGCTCCCAGCCCCGCCCCCCCCGCTCTAACCACTAGACCCCACTCGCCTCCCAGAGCCAGAGCCCAGGAGTCCTGGCTTCCAGCCCTGCCCCACCCCCGCTCTAACCACTAGACCCCACTCCCCTGCCAGAGCCAGGACCCAGGAGTCCTGGCTCCCAGCCCTGCCCCACCTCCGCTGTAACCACTAGACCCCACTCCCCTGCCAGAGCCAGAACACAGGAGTCCTGGCTCCCAGCCCTGCCCTCCCGCTCTAACCACTAGACCCCACTCCCCTGCCAGAGCCAGAACGCAGGAGTCCTGGCTCCCAGCCCCGCCCCGCCCCCCCCGCTCTAACCACTAGACCCCACTCACCTCCCAGAGCCAGAGCCCAGGAGTCCTGGCTCCCAGCCCTGCCCCCAGCCCCGTCTCTAGCCACGAGTGCAGGGGCCCAGGAATGGATGAGCGGTGACCTAATGGCTCGTTTGCAGCAGTGACCTTTGCATCCTCCAGTGCAAACAAGAGCTTAGGCTAAAAATACCGGAGGGTGGAATAGGGCCCAGGTTGGGTGGGAGGCAGCAGTATAATGCAGCCACCCCGGATCTGAATGCCCCTCACCCCAACCTGCAGCGCCCTGGGCTCCCCCAGCCCTGCCGGTGCCCCTCACTCCCGACCCGCAGCCCCTGCCATCCCCGCCCTGCCCCCCCAGCTCTGCCAGTGCCCCTCACTCCCGACCCGCAGCCCCTGCCATCCCCGCCCTGCCCCCCCAGCCCTGCCGGTGCCCCTCACTCC
>NW_027424868.1:0-2131 GCF_003597395.2 Chelonoidis abingdonii
GAGATCCTTTGGTAGCTCTTCGCAGTCTGCCTGGGACTTAACTAGCTTGAGTAGTTTTGTAGCCTCTGCGAGCTTAGTGTGCTGACCAGCCCTGCTCCCAGGACAGATCCCTGGGGATCCCACTAGTTACCTCTCTCTGCTGTAAAAAACTGACCAGGAAAGGAGACAAGGGGCCCCGGGGGAGCGGTTGGCTGGATCAGGAAGGAGGACAAGGGGCCTTGGTGGCAGTCAGCAAGGGGGGCAAGAGGCTCAGGAAGGAGGATAAGGGGCCCTGTGGGGGCAGGAAGGGGGCACACAGGCACGTAGCACCCAGACCCCCACTCACCTCCCGCTCCACCTCGACCCTGGCCTCGTGTTCGGCAGCGTGGGTGCCGATGAGGGGCTCGGTGACCATGGGCTCGCCGCCCTCTCCCACGTGGTTGGCGCTGTGGTGATGCACCAGCAGGGAGCCCAGGCTGCCAGCTGAGATGTTGCGGGGGAAGAAATCCTTCTCGTCGCTCGGGTGGCTACAGGACGAAGCCAGGGGAAGGGTTTGCCGCCTGCATGCGCCAGGGACTCCAGGCCCCAGCAGGCCATTCTCCGCGCGGCCAGCGCGCAGCACACTGGGACTCAGGGTCTCCCTGGAGCACCCGCTAGCACAGACCTCACTCTCTCCCACTCCCCCTCCCATCTCCCTGAGCCCCCCTCCAAGCCGCTGGGACAAGGCCCTGCTGGGCCCCAGATGTCTGCAGCCTGCTCTCAGAGCAGGTGTGGGTGTGGCTGTGCTCACGGACCCCACGGCTATCAAAGGGCCTGCACCCACCATCCACGCACAGCCTGGGTCTTTGCCCCAAGTGATGCCCAGAGGATAACGGGCACTCATCAGCGGGACAGTCGGGCAGCCCTGGCACCTGGCTCGAGGCCCCAGGGGGTTGGGTGTGTGCACAAAGCTCCATCCCCCAGAGACCATGCTGGGCCCCGGCAGAGAGCGAGCAGCCGCATACAGCCAGCCTGGGGCAGCTCCCTCTCCAGGCTCTGGGGCGCGTGGGCAGCTCACCTGTGCTTTAGCAGCAGCGCCCGCAGCACGTTGGCACGGTCCTCGGCCCGGATCTGGTCCGAGATGATCATCTGTTCTACCACCTGGTGTGCCACCCCTGGCAGCGTCTTCTGGTCCAGGTCCAGCAGCACGGCCCCTGGGGACAAAGCCGAGGGCTGAGTGGCTGCCCCACTCCATCCATCCCCCTGAGGACGTCCCTGACCCTGGCTGCGCCTGCTGCAGCCTCCTGCCCCATGACTGCTCCCTCCCACCTACCATGGGAGAGGGTCTTGCGCAGCTCCAGCAGGCTGCGGAAGCTCAGGGAGGCCACATGGGGCTTCCCCCAGCGATCGGTCTCCTCCTCCACATCCTCCTCAAACTTGATCCAGCGCGCCGTCTCCTTCCACTGCAGCTCCTGGTTCTTGTCCACCACCAGCTCGTTCAGCTCCACGAAGACCTGCCGGGGCAGGGGCAGGGGCAGAGGCAGGGGCCGCGGGGTTCAGGGGGTGGGGCTGGGGTCCCCTTAGAGGGCTGCCAGACCCTGTGCCCCTGGTGCCCGTTCCCTAGCTCCTGCCCCCAATGTACTCCAGCCCCGCCATGGACCCCAGCCCCCATGGTGCCCAGCCCCCTGCCCTTACCCACTTTGCCCAGGCTGTGGGTCTTGCCCAGGCCACTGGTCTGGTTGCTGACGGTCCATTTCTGGAAGAGCTGCTTGAACATGGCCGACTCGGCCCCGTCGTTCTCGGTCTGCACGCGGGTGCTGGGCGAGTAGTTCTTGGCTTTGATGAAGCCCTGCAAGAGACAGAGCCCGGTGGGCTGGGGGGGAGTAGAGAGGGGGCCCCTCATCCAGCCGGCGACATCGCTGCCAGGCCAGCGCTGCACTGGGCGATTGGAAAGGCTGGGGCCCTGCAGGGAGAGTGGCGCCTCGCCCTGGTGGGGGGCAGCCTTTTAATAGCTCCCCCCAAATGCTCCTGGGTCTCCACCTGGATATCCGTGCCGGCAGGTACAAAGCAGTGTGTGTGCGTGTGCATATGGGTGTGTGAGGGGGTCTGTGTATGCAATGCCCATGGTGTGCCAGGGAATCTGTGTGTGTGTGTGTGTGTGCACATGAGTGTG
>NW_027424868.1:3103-5546 GCF_003597395.2 Chelonoidis abingdonii
CCCCATCCCCTGACCCTCATACCTCATATAGCCCTCCATCCCATCCCCTGCCCCCCACGCCCTGTAGCCCCCATCCCCTGCCCCACGGCCCCACCTCAGTCACCTCGTGCGGCTGCCGGTTGTGTTTCCTGAGCCGGGCGCTCGGCTCCGTGTGGTCTTTGCTGACGTGCACGACTTGGCCCTTGGCGCTCTTGCGGACCAGGTGCCGTCGGACCCCAGGCACGTCCTCGAACCTGTGGCCTGCAGGGAGACGGGCAGCGGCCCTGAGCCTGGCATGGGGGAAGCTGGAGGCATTTCTCAGCCGCAGCTTCTCCTCCTGCTGGAGCAGGCGAGGGAGCCGCTGGTCGCTGCCCACCGGTAGGAGGGGCAGGTGGGATCACACACTGGCCCCCGCTGTCTGGCTGGCCCCAGGCCCACCTCCTGCAGGGGAAGCGCGTCTGAGCTGCCCAGCGGCTGCCCCAGGCCGCGGTGCTGAGGGAGCCTGTCTGGGGCTGTGCTGCTTAAGAATGATGGGGGACCTCTGTACAGGGGGGGAGCGAGTTTCCCTGGCCCAGCACAGGGGATCCACCAGGGAGGCTCACTCAGAGTGGGGGTGCATCAGGCTGTGGGACCCCCCATGGAGCCTGCTGGCCCCTTCACTCTGGGTCCCCAGGGTACGCATGACATGCAGCCTGTGGGTGGCCCCCCCGGCCTGGCTTGGTGAGGAGCTCCACTGATTGAATTCCCATCACGCTAACATGCCCGTCCCACACCAGCTCCCCTCTGTGCCAGGGGCTGAACACACCCAGCCCAGAGATAGTGTGACGGAGCAGAGAGCCGGGCGGATCTGACCTGGGAATGTCGCAGGGGGGTAACATTGGGGATGGGGGACTTCCCTGGAAGGAAGCTCCCTGAACTGTAACCTGAGCCACAGGGGGGTTGGGAGAAGTGACACCTTCTGCCCAGGGAGACTGAACAAAGGGGAGGAGGAGCTGGGGGAGGGGGGAGAGAGCTGCTGGAGGAGGTTTTGTTTTCAGTCTTGGGCTGGGGGGTGCAACGCAGGGAACCCCAGGCTGGAGTCTAAGCTCCCTGAACCCCCCAGAAGGACTTGATTGAGGGGTCCTGGTTGTACCTACAAGCTCTGCTTGGGACTGTGTTCCTGTCATCTAATAAAACTTCTGTTTTACTGGCTGGCTGGCCTGACTCCCACACACTCCCTGACAGACAGTCCCTGCCCATCCGCACTGACCAGCTCAGGGTCGTGCCCCCGGTCCTCGCCCCCTCCTCCCTGGCCAGGACCAGGGGCACTCACTTTTCATGTAGTCCAGGTCAGCCGAGGCCAGCGTCTGGGCCTCTGATTCATCCGTGGGCACCTTCTGGTACTGGGCCTGCTCCACCCCCGTCATGCTGCCGATGCGCCGCCTCTCGTTCAGGTTGTAGCTCCGGTGCCCTGGCTGGGACTTGGGAATGGGGCGGCCTGGGCAGCTGGGCTCATCTGCACTGGGCCCGTCAGGCCCACACTCCTCCTCGGCCCTGGGGCTGGAACATACACCTGCCTCAGAGCTGGGGTCCTGGCTGGGCCCTGCCTCCAACCCCATGGGGCAGAGCCCAGCCCCACTGCAAATTGCAGAGGAGCCCTGGAGTCCCAGCGCCCAGGCATCCCTGTGCCAAGACCCCTGCCACTCCACGCAACCGGTCCCCACACGCTCACTCACCCGGCCTCCTTGGGGTCCGTAGCTGCAGCCCCCCCCAGCTCCATGGGGGAGCTTGGCAGAGACGTTGGGGTCGTGGGATCCTCTGGGCAGCGCTCAGCAGCCTCGTCCTCCTGCAAGAAGAACTGAGAAGGGATACGGCTTGGGGCACCAGCAGCAGCAGGGCCTGGGGACCCTGGCAGCCAGAGCCACTCCTCTGGGCCATTCACTGCTGCTCTGCCTCCAGCGCCCCTCGCTGCTCCAGCCGATCCCTCCAGCACCTGGGATGGCCCCAGCCTCCTGCTCCCTGCTGCGCCCCCAGTTCTGTACCTGGATCCCCCCGGGCAGCTCCTCGGCCAACCGCTCTGGCTCTGTGTCGCAGGTCTCATCCTCATCCTCCTCTGCCTCCTCGATGGTGGGGGTCTCTCCTGGAACGGATGCCCGGCGCCGCTTCTTCTTGCCCTTCTGCCCCCCCTTCTTCCTGCGGGCGTCGGGGGGCAGGTGTGTGGAGAGGGGGTGGTGGATGTGGTGGGACGACTGGCGGTGATCTGGGAGGAACAGTAGGTGTGGGCATGGGCACCAAGCTGGGGCCAGACCCTGTGTGACAAACTGGGACTGTTCTTAATGTTTTCTCTGAATACTGTGTTGGTGCCTCAGTGTCCCCTCTGCAGTTCTTAGGTATCTAGGTGGTGGAATAAGGGTGTGTGGTTGCTGCAGAGCAAAGGGCCAGTGCACCTAAATGCCTGGCACTCTGTCTCCTAGCAACTGATGGC
>NW_027424868.1:7590-11507 GCF_003597395.2 Chelonoidis abingdonii
TCACTGCTCCCAGAAGGACGCCGGCCAGGTCCGCTCTGTACCTAAAGCGTTTAGACCCTGTCCTGTCTCGAATAAGACCGGGTGCTTGCGTTACTGGCTTGGCTGAGAGTACCCGCCTGACTGTGCAGGGGGGGCAGGACCCCTGGCTTCCCAGGACCGCTGGGGCGACTCGCATTGGGAAGCGCACGGAGGGCAGAGGATGCGATGCCAAGGAGAGACCCAGAGTGAAAAGCCTGTGGTGACTTCTTGCCCTGAGAACAATCTGGCTCCCAAAGGGGAGAGCCGAGGAGGCTGCGGCCCCGATAGCAGTCCTGCCTGGCTTGGGGGTGAGAGTTGACGCATGTCTTCCTCAGATGAGCAATCTCGGGCCACCATCGGATAGGTAGTGAAATTTTACCGAGACATACGCTGTCAACTTATGCCTTCACAATGCTGTCGGTAGGCCAATAAGCAACAAATTTGTTTAATTCTCCCTGGTTTCTCAAAAAGTAGATCCACTTGCTTCGCCACCCATTCTCCTCTCTCTCCACCAATCAAGAACATTTCATGACGATAAACAATTTACCGTACGCATGGGCGTAAAAGTAAAAGATGCAGAAGAAGAATGGGGTGTACTCTGGGGGGCAGGGGGACGGCAGGCAGTGTCACGAGTTCCCCCCCCCATGAAGCTTTGCATCTCCCCCCCCGCACGATGGAGCCCTGCATCTCCCCACCAACACGATGGACCTCTGTGTCTCCCCCCGGCACGATGGAGCCCTGCGTCTCCCCCCACACACGATGGAGCCCTGCGTCTCCCCCCCACAATGGAGCCCTGCATCTCACCCCTCCACAATGGAGCCCTGTGTCTCCCCCCACTTGATGGAGCCCTACGTCTTTCCCCCCCCCATGAAGCTTTGCATCTCCCTCCCACACGATGGAGCCCTGTGTCTCCTCTCCCCTCCCCATGCCAGAGCTCAGCCTGTCCCTCACGCTGGGGGAGAGCAGCCCCAGTGAGGTGTGGTGTCTGCTCCCCACGCTGCACCGGGGGGGCCCTGCCCCTCTCCTACCTGAGCCATGGGGGGGCTGCCAGGCAGCGTGGGGACAGGGCCGCGCTGCTGCTGCTCCCTGCACCCTGCTCCAGCCCCACCAGCCAGGCAGCCGGCGCGGAGCTTTATGGGGCTTTGCCGACCCGGGAAGGTCGCGGCCGCGGGAGGGACGGGAGCAGCGGGAGGTGACAGGCGGCTCCTTCCCTCGGTGCCACTCCAAATATTGACGGAGGCTTCCCGCGTCAGGGGCGCCGGCCGCCAGCTCCGGCACATGCCTGAAGGTGCCCTCTGCGTGGGAGCGGCTCTCCCCAGCTCGCCTGAGCATCTCCGGGTGAGTCCCACGCCTGCCCCGGGACCTTCCCTGCCCCATGGGGCAGGGCAGAGGCCCCATAGCCCCCACCCCATTGGGCCCTGAGTGCAGGGCCCCCTTCTCCCAGGGGTGCTGTGCTGGGGGGCAGGCTCCCCCTTCTCCTGAGGCCTGGCATGGGCACTAGCCAAGCCAGGAGGCAGCCTCTGGGTCCTGACCCCCACCCCCCGACCCTGGATGGAGCATGTCCCCTGGGACGTGGCCCTTCCCAAAGCGTGGTGCACAGGGGGGCTCCCTGGGGGCTGTGGGAGGAAGGCAGTGCCTCCTGCCTGGCACAACTGCCCCCGGCCTGCCAGTGCTGCCCCTCCATCACTGTCCCGCGAAGGCCTGATGTGCAGCCCCTCCCACCTCCCCACCCTGCCGTGACCCCATATTGACCCCCTCCATCCTCGCCATCCCCAACCCACCCCCACTGTGTCCCCTGACCTCCCCAGCCCACCCCACTGCGACCCCCGACACCCTGCACGACACCAACTTCCGCACCACGACACTGACCTCCCTATCCCACACCCGCCATGACCTCCGACCTCCCCGCCCCACCCCACTGCGACCCCCGACACCCTGCACGACACCAACTTCCGCACCACGACACTGACCTCCCTATCCCACACCCGCCATGACCTCCGACCTCCCCGCCCCACCCCACTGCGACCCCCAACATCCCTACCCAACCCCCACACGACACCAACCTCCGCACCACGACACCGACCTCCCCATCCCACACCCGCCATGACCTCCGACCTCCCCGCCCCACCCCACTGCGACCCCCAACATCCCTACCCAACCCCCACACGACACCAACCTCCGCACCACGACACCGACCTCCCCATCCCACCCCCACTGTGACCCCCGAACTTCCCCGCCCCCCCCCCCCGCAACCCCCGACATCCCTGCCCGACCCCCGCATGACATCAACCTCTGCACCACGACACCGACCTCCCCATCCCACCCCTGCCGTGACCCCCGACCTTCCTACCCCACCCCACTGCGAACCTCAACATCCCTGCCCAACCCCCGGACCAACCTCCGCACGACGACACCGACCTCCGGATCCCACCCCTGCCATGACCCCTGACCTCCCCGCCCCACCCCACTGCGACCCCCGACATCCCTACCCAACCCCTGCACGACATCAACCTCCGCATCACGACACCGACCTCTGCATCCCACACCCGCTGTGACCCCCAACCTCCCTGCCCGACGCCACTGCGACCCCCGACATCCCTGCCCAACCCCTACCATGTCCCCCAACCTCCCCATCTGGTCCTCACCATGTTCCCAAATGACCCCACCTCACTGCCTGCCCCACATCCTGACTGCCCACATCCTCACTGTGCTGACAACTCCACTGCCTGCCCCACACCCTCACTGCCCAGCCCAGTCCCCAGCCCCACTGCCTGCCCCACATCCTCACTGTCTAGCCCACCCCATTGCTCTGCCCCACATCCTCACTGCCCACATCCTCTCTGTGCTGCCCACCCCATTGCCTGCCCCACATCCTCACTGCCCTGCCCACCCCACTGCCTGCCCCACATCCTCACTGCGCTGTCCAGCGCCCAGCCCCACTGCCTGCCCCACACCGTCACTGCCTAGCCCACCCCACTGCATGCCCCACATCCTCACTGTGCTGCCCACCCTCTGCCTTTCCCACATCCTCATTGCCCAGCCCGGCCCCCAGACCCACTGCCTATCCCATATCCTCACTATTCTGCCTACCCCACTGCCTGCCCCACATCCTCACTGTCCAGCCCACCCCACTGCTCGGCCCCACATTCTCACTGCCTAGCCCACTCCACTGCCTGCCCCACATCCTCTCTGCTCTGTCCACCCCACTGCCTGCCCCACATCCTCAGTGCCCAGCCCAGCCCCCAGCCCCACTGCCTGCCCCACACCCTCACTGCCCCATATCCTCCCCTGCTGTCCCACCTCTCCTTATTGCCCCACATCCCAGCCCCTCCCCCTTGCCTTCCCTGTCTCACTGCCCCATCCATTAGCCCAGCCGCCCAGGCCAAAGCAGCCCCCAGCCAGCATAGCCCTAGAGCCCCCAGTGCTGGGCACAGAGGTGTAGGGAGACCCTGTGGGCACAGCCCTGCCCTGGGACTCCCCGGCCAGCCCTCACAGCCTGGTATGTGCCAGGAGTTGTAGGAGGCAGCCGCCAGGCGCAGCAGCTCCTCTCCCGGGCCCAGGCACATCCTACCTGGCACCCCAGCAGAAAGTCCATGGCAGCAGGAGCTGCCCAGAGGAGGCCGGAGCGCCAGGAGGGAGCGCGGCAGGCCCTAACCTGCATCATGTGCCAGCTGTTTCCTCGGCAATGGGGAGCTGGCCCAATGGCCCAGGCCAGGCGCTCTGTGGCTGGGCTCCCAATGTGAATCATTAACCTGCTACCTGCAGAAGCACCGAGGAGATAACCCGGCAACCAGCTTCCGTGCGGGACAGGCGCCCAGGGGCGGCAGGGCTTGGGCACGGTGAGTGACAGAGCCAGGAGCCAGAGCGGGGCCCCATCAACACCGGGGGCGGGGGGGGGG
>NW_027424868.1:14758-22414 GCF_003597395.2 Chelonoidis abingdonii
CCCCCCCCAGTCCGGGGCTTGGCACACACCCCGCCCAGCCTGGGGCCTGGCACAGCCCCCCCCTCCCCCAGCCTGGAGCCTGGCACACACACACACCCCGGACCGGGGCCTGGCACAGCCCCTCAGCAGACCTCCGGGGTGCTGAGGTGCCTGGAGCAGCAGGACAGAGGATGGCCCAAGGCAGGGTGCTGCTGACCCCATTCCCTTCACCAGGCTGCCCCCAGGCCTGCCAGCTGAGAGCGATAGCAGGGCTGGGCTCTGATGGCCCCTTCCCCTCCCCAGCCTCTGCAGGCTGCACCAAGGGCCGGAAGGGCCCATCCCACCACAACCCCTCCCAGGCCAGCCTCCTGCTCCCCCTAGGCAGCCCAGGCCTGGGGCCTCAGCCCCCCACCCTGCCCTTGAGCCATAGGGAAGCCACGTCCAACAGCCTCTAGGCCAGTCTCCAGCTCCTGGGCGACAGCCCCTCCGGGGACTCGCCTCTGCAGAGCCAGACCCCAGAGTTGCCCAGCACCAGGCGATGGACAGGGATCCCACAGCCTCCCGAGCTGGGGCAGGGCCATGGCAGCTGGGCATGGGCAGGGGGACTGCAGGGAAGGGGAAGCACTGGGCTCAGGCAGCCCGGGTTCGGGGGGATCTGGTCTGGACAGTGGAGCTGGGACCCGAGGAGGAGAGGAGGGGCAGGGAGCTTTCCCACAGCAAAGAACCCCCCCAGCCAGCCCCAGCTGCTTCTCCAGGCTGGGTCCCATTCCCCTTCAACCACCTCCCCCACTTGCCATGGTGGCAGGGCTGGGGCCGAAGGGAGAGACCCAGCGGCCACAGCAGGATCTGCACGCGCTGATAGCACCAAGCAGACTGGGGTACGAGCCCAGCCAGGGGCTTCCCCTCCTTCCTCTAGGCATAGAGAGCAGCAGCTGCAGGTCCTGACCTGCGACGCCCCCGCAATACCCCCATTGTGTGCTACGGACCCCTGCAATGCCCCCGCCGTGAGCTACGGGCCCCTGTGACACCTCCATCGTGCTACAGGCCCCTGCGAGGGCCCCACCGGGTGCTGCGGGTCCCTGTGACAGCCCCATCATGCTACGGGCCCCTACGAGGGCCCCGCCGGGTGCTGCGGGTCCCTGCGACGCCCCCATCGTGCTACGGGCCCCTGCGACTGCCCTGCGCCCAACGTCCATCAGTACCCAGCCCCACCCATGCCCAGCCTCCACCGGTACCCAGCTCTGCCGATCCCCACGCCCAGCCTCCACCGGTACCCCAGCTTGCCCGATCCCCTCCGCGCCCAGCCACCGGTACCGCAGCTCTGGCCGATCCCCGCGCCAGCCTCCATCGGTACCGACTACCAGCTCTGCCGATCCCGCGCCAGCCTCCACCGGTACCGACCCGGCCCGAGTCCCCCCACCGCAGCTTGCCGATCCCGCGCCAGCCTCCACCGGTACCACCCGGCAGCTCTGGCCGATCCCGCGCCCAGCCTCCACCGGTACCCAGCTCTGCCGCTCCCCGCGCCAGCTGCCTGCTGACCCCTGGGACTGGACAGTCCCACTGCAGGGTGTAACATCCTCCCCAGGATTTATTGTAACCATGAGGTGCAGACACGTGACTGGCAAGAGCTGAGGAGGAAGGTGGCGGACTGATGACGCCCTCACATGGTTACCTCACCCAGCCCTCATCATGGGAGCTTCCTCCCGGGCCTGGGCCTGGGCCGACTGACTGCCACAGGACTTTCCCCCTCCCTCCCTCAGCCGCATCAGCCTTGCCCTGCACAGGGCGCAGGGGAGCAGATGGTCAGGGCTCATGCTGGCCCTTTCCCCTGGGTACAACGGCAGCAGGCAGCAGCCCAGCCGCCAGGGGCGCGGTGGCTCCAGCGGTGCGCCCAGGGGATGGATGAGGCCCTGCTGGGGCTGGGCTGAGCACACCAGGGTGCCCCCCAAGCCAGACTTCTAGCAAAAGTCCCAGCATGACCAGCCAGGAGGCCCATGATGCCTGCCCAGCGCCCGGCCCTGCCTCATGCAGCCCATGGTGTCTATGGAGCAGGCTGGGGTGCCACTCCTGGGGAGCCAGCACGCAGCGGGGCAGAGGGCACTGTGTGGCCAGGCTCCCAGACCTGCTGTCATCCCTGGGTAGTTGGGAAGTGCACCTGCCTTTCCACGCACAGACTGCTGAGGTGGGGTGCCAAGGGCAGCTCCCGCACAAAGGACGGGTATGGGCACCTTCACCTGTGACCGGGGTCACCACGAGAAGCAGCCGCCCAGCACGCAGTGGCCCAGACGCCTGGAGCCAGCCGACCCAGAACCTTTTTCCTGACCGGCTCTGCCTCCCTTCCCTCACTGCATCGCCCCGCCAGCTGCAGCCTACGCCACTGCCACAGCCTGCCCCCAGCCGCCCCTTCCCGCAGACCAACTGGGCTGAGCCCCCAGGCGCACCTCACAGTCAGCCCTTTCTGACGGAGGCCTCTGGGAATGGCCCCACCCCAAATGTGGGCATGGAGCTCTTGGCTGGGTTCCCTCACCCACTTGCTGTCCAGACGCCCTCTGGGGGAGCTGGGCCAGGCAGCAGTTGGGTCCCTCTTCAAACCCAAGGCTTTCCCTGCCTGCTCGTACCATCCCAGCCCCTCACCCCCTCCCGGAAGAAGCTGACTCTGTGACACATGCCCATCTGAGGAGTCCCCATGCGTGTGAGCTGGGGATGGCTGTCAGGCCCCAGGGCTGGAGGCTGGGTTGACTGTCAGGCCCACGGCTGGGTGGGTTGTTAGGCCCCATGGGCGGCAGGCTGGGGTCAGGCCCCATGACGGCTGTCCGAGGTGCCAGGGGAAGGGAAAGGCCAGAATCCTTGGGAACGAATGGAATGGCACCTACGTCGCTATTTCCAGGGCTGGGGGTTTTTTGCCAGGGCTGGCTGGGCGAGGTGGGGACATGGGGCTGCCCAAGGAGACGCTGGCCAGGCAGCTGTCACTGTCACACACCAGGGTCCTGGATAAACAGTCCCTGCCCCACACGTCTGCCACGCAGTAGGGCAGGCTGGGAAGCAGCGTGGGGGAGATCGCAGCTGGTACCGAGCAGGGCTCGACCCTGGCAGCACCACCAAGGCACAGGAAGGTGAGAAGTAGAGCCCTCCGCCCAGCCAGTGCCCCCACTGCCCTGCGCCCCGCACCTGTGCCCACCCACGCCCTGCTGGGATGGGGCTTTGACTGGAGTAGCCGGGAGCTGAAAGCGGAGCGCAAGCTATTTCCCAGTGATGCAGGCCGTTGGAGTTGGCAGGTGAGCTCTCTCCTGACACACAGCAGGACTCGGGGTGGTTACCCGTGGGCAGGGCCTGGCAGGGCTGGCTGAGCTGCTCCCTCTCCTCTCCTCCCCAGGGATCAAGCGAGCCGGCAGTACCACACCAAGCATCGTCCAGTCACCGCAATGAGCAGGTGCCAAGGTTTTCTGCAGCGCTCGTACCAGATGAGATTACCCGGGGGGGGGGTGGAGAAGCTGCCAACCCAAGAGCCCCCTCCCTTGCCAGGCCCCCCCTCCCCCGGACAGGCCCCCAGCCAGAGCCTCCACAGAGCCAATGAAAATGGAGGGAGGAGAGAGGGGCAGTGCCAGCACCCCACATGCCAGAACAATGCCTGCCCACCCCCGCCCTTGAGTCCTGCCGAGGGTGGGGGGCAGGGGAGGGAGCCAGGTTGTGCAGCACCTGGCTGGCAGGCACGCGCGACAGCAAGAGCTCCGAGCCCTGGCACCCGCACATCACAGGGTCCGTTGGTCCCTTCCCCTGGCCAGGCCTGCCCCGTCCCCCCCAGCCAGCGCCTACCCCGTCCCCACAGCCAACTGCCCTTCCCCCAAAACCAGGCACTTGCCCCGTCCCCACAGCCAGGGCCTGCCCCATCCCTCCACAGCCAGCACCTGCCCGTCCCCACCAGCCCATGCGCCTGCCCTGTCCCGC
This sequence comes from Chelonoidis abingdonii, assembly GCF_003597395.2. NCBI lineage: Eukaryota > Metazoa > Chordata > Testudines > Testudinidae > Chelonoidis > Chelonoidis abingdonii. The sequence continues at coordinate 18,683 of NW_027424868.1, forward strand.
CAGCTAGCACCTGGCCCCTTCCCCGCCAGCCAGCGCTGCCCCCGCCCGCCACAACCAGCGCTTGCTTGCCCCCACCAAGCTCCTGCCCTGTCTCCCACAGCTAGCGCTGCCCCGCCCCTACAGCCCAGCGCCTGCCCGTCCCCAAAAACCAGCACCTGCCCCGTCCCCACAGCCACGCCTGCCAGCCCTCCCCAGTCAGCGCCTGCTCCATCCCCGCACAAGCCAGTGCCTGCCCCGGCCCCTGCCAGCTGCCTGCCTCGCCCAGCCAGCTGACTGCCCGCGTCCCCAGCCAGCGCTGCGCCCATCCCCCACAGCCAGTGCCGTGCCCAGCCCCCCACAGCCAGCACCTGCCAGTACCCGCCAGCCCAGCGCCTGCCCCGCCCGCGACAACCAGCGCCTGCCTGGCCCCAAAACCAGCAACCTGCCCCGTCCCCAGCCAGTGCTGCCCGCCCCCCACAACCAGCTCCTGCTCTTGACCCGCAACCAGCACCTGCACCTTCCCCAAGCCAGGTGCTGCCATCCAGCCCCCACAACAGCGCCTGCCCTGCCCACAGCCAGTGTCTGCCCCGTCCCCCAGCCATTGCGCCTGCTCTGCCCAAATACAAGCACCTGCCCTGTCCCCAGCCAGTGCCTGCCAGAACCCCCACAACCAGCGCGCTGCTTAATGTGCCCCCAAAACCGCACCTGCCCGCCGCCTAGCCAGTGCCTGGCCCAGCCGCCCCACAGCCAGCGCCAGTTCTGACCCCAACAACCAGCACCTCCTGTCCCCAGCCCGTGCCTGCCCCAGCGCCCACAGCCAGCCTCCAGCACCTGCCCCAGTCCCCCCAGCCAGCGCCTGCCACAGCCCTCCACAGTGGCCCCGTCTGGGACAGGGGTTGGAGTCACCGCCCGCCAGCGCCTGCCCTACCCCCAGGCGCCCTGGCAGGAATGGGGCTGGAGTCGCCGGGAGCCGCCCTCAGACAGTGCCTGCCCACCACCTGCATCCAGCCCCTGCCCACCTCCACAGCGCCCTGGCTGGGACGGGGCTGCACTCGCTGGGAGCTCCCCAGCCAGCGCCTGCCCCACTCCCACGGGCCACAGGCTGAAGGCCACGTCTATAACGACGCGTAATTTCGGCGGTTAAAATCGAGAGCTCGAGGTATGCGATATATCGCGCTATCGTCCTAACGGGGATATATCGAACCAGAGCGCGCTTACATCGATTCTGGAACTCCCACACCACAACGGGTTCCGGATTTCGACATGGCGAGCCGCGCAACAATCGATTCGGCGCGGTGAAAGAGGGTGAGTAACTCGATTTGGGATACGATTTCAGCTCGGCTTATTACTCCAGTAGCCCGCAATTGCGTATCTAAATCGATTTTCACAGCGTCATTAGATGGGCTGAGATAGGGCTGGAGTCCCAGGAGCCCCCCAGAGCACACGCAGCCTCACCCAGCCACCGACTGGGCCCGGGCTGTAGTCGCCGGGAGCTCCCACCAGCCCAGTGCCTGCCCTGCGATGGGCAGAAGGCAGAGACCAGCAGCCCTCCTGAGATGGAGCGTTGTCTCCCTGCAAAGCCCTCGCAGGCACATCCCCCAAGCCTGCCCTCAGTCCCGCTAGGGCAGCCATGCCTGGCCACACTCGGCCTTCCGCTGGCCTCAGTTAGCACCTGAGGGCCCAACATGCACGGAGGCAGCACAGATCCTGGGGGGATTCTGCTGAGGCTGCATCAGGACCCCGTGTGGGCCCCGCAGCCTTGTCTCCCCTCTGAGCGCCTGGCGTTTCACTGACCCACGGGCACCTGCACGGGAGAACCGGCTGACCCTGCGCGTTCGCGACACATAACCTTCAGAGCTGTTCTGCCAGTGCCACCAGCTCAGCCTCCGATTACGGGAGATTCACAAGCCAGAACCTTCCACATTCCTGCGGAGCCAAGGGCAGATTAGGCTGAACCTGCCTCGGCTTCCCACACACGAGCTGCCTCCGCCCATGGGGCTGTGCCCAAAGGAGACACCTGCCAGCTCCCTCGGTCACACAGGACTGGATGTTCCCCAAGACACAACCCACTGCCCCAGGCAAAAAAAACGGGTGGGGCCCGCGCGGTCAGGGGCTCTGAGAGTCCAGCTTCCGCAGGTCCTGCCAGTGGGGAGCCGGGAGCTAAGGGGCAGTGCAACTGCTCCTTGATTCTCCCCCAGGAGCTTCGCCTGCTCCGTGTGGAGCAGCCTGTGGACGGCAGGTGCCGGGGCCCACTTGGTGTGGGCTCGACCCCTCACATCGCTCAGTTTCGGCCAGGCCAGTCATTCGCGCGGACAGGGGGCCAGACGTAAACCATCACATTGCAGTCACTGGCCCCTGTGCCTGCCCTCCAGCTCTGCACTCTGCAGCCTGGGAGCTGAAGGACTTTTCCACGCACCGCTGACCCTGGAGCAGGGGTGTTAAGGGGGGGAACGGGGAAAAAAAGAGTAAGGGGGCGAGCCTGAGGCTCTCCCCAGAACAGGACTGAGAAGCCACCTCTGGGGACGCAGGGCAACCCTGCCTCTCTTTCCCAAGCCTCTGGTGCCCCAAATGCCGTGTCCTGACCTAGCCTAGAGTAGCTGGGCGAGCCCTGCTCAAGAACCCCCTCACTGCTCCTTCCAAAGGGGGATCGCCACAGGCCAGCAGCTGAGACACCCGATTGGCTTCCCCCACCGCATAGCTCTGGCCCCTCACCAGGGTGGAAGTCAGGGCTGAGGGGGAGCCAAAAAAGCAAAAAGGGGAAAAACCCCCCCCCAGGCGGGATTCAGCTCACATCTCCCCTAGGTGCCATGCGGGTGAGGTACCGTGGCTGGCTCCCCTCGTGCCGGGCACCCAGCAAGACCCTGGACGGAGCACTGGCCCGCCCTGGCAGGGATATGGGGCTGCAGCACAGGGCAGCAACTTAGCTGAAGGCCTGGCGCTTCCGTGCCAGTTCCCCATTCTCTGCCCCACTAGCCATTATGACAGGCACCCCTTGCAGCCCCTCCTCCAGACAGCCTCCACTGCATGTGGGCACCCACCTCCCCTGCCAGACCCTATCTGCGGTCCCTGCAACAACGTCGGCTACCACACGATCTCGGCCCAGCCCTGAGCTCTCTGGGCCCAGCCGCGGCCCCACTCCACAGATGCCCCTGGGAGTCGTCATCAGCTAGGCAGAAAAGACCAGATGCTCGCAAGGCCCAGCCGGGTGGGGCAGCACACTCGCCTCGCCTTGAGGGGACACCCCATATACCCCTGTGAACTCTAGGTGCGCGACCCAGACCCCAGCCGCATCTCTCCAGCTCAGCAAAACCTGTCCAGGTTGCAGGGGAGGAACTGCCCTGGGAGCACCAGGGGAAGGCCGGGGGAATAGCCGGCCAGGGCTGCAGTGCACACGCAGGGCATCCTCAGCCCACTTCTGCCATCGGGCTGGGACATGCCTGGCGGGTTGGCCACTCTGGCGATGGAAGGTAAATCCAAGGGCCCACAAAGCTCCTGCCCCAGGGGCTGGTGAGAGTCGCACCCCTATGACCACTGCAGAGATGAGTCTGGACCTCAGGCTGACTCCCTTGGCACTACTCGGCATCCTCATCAGTCCCGCCACCGGACTGTGCCAGCTGTATGGGGGGTCTGCCTCTGCTGCTCTCACTGGCCTGCCCGACTGGCACATTCCTGCTCGGCTTCCTGGCCTTAACAGCTTTCTTTAATGCCGGCAGCCCAAAACACGCCGGGGATTGGACAGTGGGCTTTGAGCCC
>NW_027424869.1:0-3364 GCF_003597395.2 Chelonoidis abingdonii
ACTCTCTGAGTACGGTTATCCAGCCAGATAGATGGTAACAGGTCGCGGCTGGGACCTCTCAGGGTTTGGCATTAAGAGCGACGAGGATTCAGGGCAGATTGATGGGGGTTTTGTCCAGGATCCGGCCCCACTGGGACTGGGTTTTCTCATCATTATGAGGAGGCAGCTGGGTTCCTGCAGACCCCAGGCAGAGGGAACTGGGTTGGGAATCTCACAGATCGGGATTGGGATTGAAGACACTAGAGATCGGGTTCGTCTGGGACCGGGATGGGGTGGGGAGGATTGACCCGGGGACGTTGCGGGGGCGTTTTGCTGGGACTGGCTGCACTGGGGATGGGATCTCGGGGTGACTTCACCTGAGGGGTGACACCCGAGCATAACCTGAGCTAGGAGGGGGCTGGGGCCAGGTGACACCTTCTGCTCGGGACACTGGACCCAGGCTGGAGGAGGGGCAGTGGGGGGATTCAGTTTAGAGCTGGCTAGGGAAACGGAGGGAGCCTCAGGCCCCCTGTTCCCCAAGATGGATCCGACACAGGGATCCTGTTTCCTGAACCTACAACCTCTGTTTTGGGCTGTTCCTGTCGGCTAATAAACCTTGTGTGTTACTGGCTGGCTGAGGGTCCCAGGGACTCACAGGAACCCGGGGGTGCCGGGCCCCGACTCCCCCACACCCAGCCCATGACATCCCTCTCGCAAGGCACCAGGGGACCCCGCCAGAGCTGGAGACGGCTGGGGACAAGGGGAAAGCGGCTTTAGGACCCTTGCCCAGCACAGAGGAGGCTTTCCGGAAAGTGGCCGTGGACACAGTGGGGCCCCTCAGCGAGACGACCCAGTCGGGGAAGAAGCACATCCTGGTGGGGGTAGATCTCGCCACCCGCCACCCCGAGGCTGTGCCTTGTCCTGCACCACAGCCAACACCGTGGCAGCCACGCTGCCGCCCATCGTCAGCCGAGTGGGGTTCCCCAGGGAAGTCCTGACAGACCAGGTGTCCAGCTCCACGTCGGGCCTGCCCTGGGGCTTGGGGAAGAAGTGTGGGGTCCAGCACAGCTGGGCCTCAGCGTCTCACCCCCAGTCCAGCGGAGAGGGCCAGTGGGACCCCGAAGACGATGCTGAAAACCCTTATGGACCAGCACCCACAGAACTGGGACAAGTACTTACCCCACCCGCTGCTCCCGTACAGGGAAGTGCCCCAGGAGCCTACCCGGTTTCCACCCTCGCTCGGTTGTCGCCCCTCAAGTGAAGTCACCCCCTGAAATTCCACCCCCCATGCAGCCAGTCCTGGTAAAACTCTCCTGCAGCACCCCAGGTCGATCCGCCCCCTCCCTGCTCCAGCAAACAGCTCTGAGTCCCCACAGCGATAATAACCCCCTTCCAGAGCCAGGAGAGAACCCAGGCGTCTGGGCTCCCAGCTCTACCCGCTAGATCCCACTCTCCTCCCAGAGCCAGGAGAGAACCCAGGCGTCCGAGCTCCCAGCTCTGCCCACTAGACCCCACTCCCCTCCCAGAGCCAGGAGAGAGCCCAGGCGTCCGGGCTCCCAGCTCTATCTACTAGACCTCACTCCCCTCCCAAAGCCGAGAGAGAACCCAGGCATCCGGGGTCCCAGCTCTACCCACTAGATCCCACTCCCCTCCCAGAGCCGGGAGAGAGCCCAGGAGTCCTCGCTTCCAGCCCCCTCTCCTCTAACCCGCCAGCCCCTCCCAAGCCGGGAAAGACACCACAGGCAAGGCTCACCCTGGATCTGTGTCAGCCAGTCGGGCTGGTTGTCGTGCTCGGAGGCGATGGTCAGTGTGTTGAGGAAGACGAGGATCAGGACCATCCAGTAGAAGGAGACGGATTTCACGGCCAGGCGGCACCTCTTCCGCAGGAGGCGGTTCATGCGCCGGCACCGGCGGCTGGGGGGCAGAGCGGGGCACGGGTCAGCGGGGCCGAGCCCCACAGAGACACCCTCTGGGGCTGGGACAGCTCCCCCCGCAGGGGGTCAGCGGGGCTGGGCCCCACAGGGAGGAGACGCCCCCTCCTTCATTCCCACTCACCAGAATTTTGTCTTTGAGATTTTGCCTCTGGAGAAAGAGAAGAGAAAAGAAACAAAAAATCAAAGACAGCCACCTCTGGGGTGGGACCTGAGGGCTGTTTACACCCCTGGCCCCTCCACGCACTCACAGATACATGTCGCAGCAGGTGGCATGATGCTCCTCTTCGCCCACGTTCTCGGTGTTGACGGACGTCGTTTCACTTGCGGGGAGACTGGCTGGGGGAGAGACGTACAGGTGAGCTCCCGCCTTGTGACTCTGGACTGACCTGGGGGGGTGAGATCAGAATCCGGCCCTGCCCCCACTGCAATCAGGAGTGACTCTGGATTGACCCCATGGGAGCTGAGATCAGAATCTGGCCCTGGCCCCATTGCAATCAGGAGTGACTCTGGATTGACCCCACGGGAGCTGAGATCAGAATCTGGCCCTGGCTCCACTGCAATCAGGTGACTCTGGATTGACCCCCAGGCAGGGAGCTGGGAACAGATTATTAATGAGTAGCCGCTGGCTGGGGGGCACGTGGAGACATGAGTTCCCCCCCAGCGATGACACACGGGCACAGACAGACGGATAGAGATGGAGGCGCCGCGTTACTGTGGGTGTCGGTGGAACGGCTGGAGTGACGGAGCCATCGGAGTCGGTCTTTCTTCTTCTGCGTCAGGTCTTCCACAGTCACCCCTTCGCCAGCGAGACGGACGGACGGGGCACGTGGGGACGGAGGGATGGACAGACAGATGGATGGATGGACGGAGGGAGGGAGGGATGGATGGAGGGATGGGGTGTGTGCGGACGGACAGACGGATGGGGATGTGCGGGGGTGGGGAACGAGAGACAAGACACAGACGTGAGTGTTGTGACAAAGATGGGATGTGACCCCCCCCGGGCATCATAGGTTGTGACGGGACCCAGGGACTGATCCATCGACCCCCTGGTACCGCTCCCCACGCGATACAGGAGTGCAGGGGGGAGGGGTTGGGAGCCTGGACTCCTGGGTTCTCTCCTGGCCCTGGGAGGGGAGTGGGGGCTGGTGGTTAGAGTGGGGGGGAGGGGCTGGGAGCCAGGACTCCTGGGTTCTCTCCCCAGCTCTGGGAGGGGAGTGGGGGCTGGTGGATTAGAGCAGGGGGCTGGAAGCCAGGACTCCTGGGTTCTCCCCAGCTCTGGGAGGGGTGTGGGGGCTGGTGGTCAGAGCAGGGGGGCTGGGAGCCAGGACTTCTGGGATCTCCTGGCTCTGGGAGGGGAGTGGGGGCTGGTGGTCAGAGCAGGGGGGCTGGGAGCCAGGACTTCTGGTATCTCCTGGCTCTGGGAGGGGAGTGGGGGCTGGTGGTTAGAGCTG
>NW_027424869.1:6557-8347 GCF_003597395.2 Chelonoidis abingdonii
GGGGGTGCAGGGGGTCCCTGGGGGTCGGGGTGCAGGGGGTCCCTGGGGGATGGGGTGCAGAGGGTCCCCGGGGGTCGGGGTGCAGGGCCTCACCCAGTACAGCACGTCGGTCCAGCCCTCCATGATGATGCACTGGGAGGAGGTGCAGGGGGTCCCCGGGGGTCGGGGTGCAGGAGGTCCCCGGGGGTCGGGGTGCAGGGCCTCACCCAGTACAGCACGTCGGTCCAGCCCTCCATGATGATGCACTGGGAGGGGGTGCAGGGGGTCCCCGGGGGTCGGGGTGCAGAGGGTCCCTGGGGGTCAGGGTGCAGGGTCCCTGGGGGTTGGGGTGCAGGGGTCTCACTCAGTACAGCACGTTGGTCCAGCCCTCCATGGTGATGCACTGGGAGGGGTTCAGGGGGTCCCTGGGGGTCGAGGTGCGGGGTCCCCAGGGGTCGGGGTGCAGGGGCCTCACCCAGTACAGCACGTCGGTCCAGCCCTCCATGATGATGCACTGGGAGGGAGTGCAGGGGGTCCCTGGGGGTCAGGCTGCAGGGTCCCCGGGGGTCGGGGTGCAGGGGTCTCATTCAGTACAGCACATCAGTCCAGCCCTCCATGGTGATGCACTGGGAGGAGGTGCAGGGGGTCCCTGGGGGCCGGGGTGCAGGGGGTCCCCAGGGGTCGGGGTGCAGGGGGTCCCCAGGGGTCGGGGTGCAGGGTCCCCGGGGATCAGGGTGCAGGGTCCCTGGGGGCTGGTGTGCTGGGTCCCCGGGGGTTGGGGTGCAGGGTCCCTGGGGGATGGGGTGCAGGAGGTCCCCGGGGGTCGGGGTGCAGGGGGTCCCCAGGGGTCGGGGTGCAGGGTCCCTGGGGGTCAGGGTGCAGGGGGTCCCCGGGGGTCAGGGTGCAGGGTCCCTGGGGGCTGGTGTGCGGGGTCCCCGGGGGTCAGGGTGCAGGGGGTCCCCAGGGGTTGGTGTGCGGGGTCCCTGGGGGATGGGGTGCAGGGTCCCCAGGGGTTGGGGTGCAGGGGGTCCCCAGGGGTCGGGGTGCAGGGACCTCACCCAGTACAGCACGTCGGTCCAGCCCTCCATGGTGATGCACTGAGAGGGGGTGCAGGGGGTCCCCGCGGGTCAGGGTGCAGGGGGTCCCCGCGGGTCAGGGTGCAGGGGGTCCCCAGGGGTCAGGGTGCAGGGTCCCTGGGGGCTGGTGTGCGGGGTCCCCAGGGGTCGGGGTGCAGGGGGTCCCCTGGAGTCAGGGTGCAGGGTCCCTGGGGGCTGGTGTGCGGGGTCCCTGGGGGTCAGGGTGCAGGGGGTCCCCAGGGGTTGGGGTGCAGGGGGTCCCCGGGGGTCAGGGTGCAGGGGGTCCACAGGGGTCCGGGTGCAGGGTCCCTGGGGGCTGGTGTGCGGGGTCCCCGGGGGGTCAGGGTGCAGGGGGTCCCCAGGGGTTGGGGTGCAGGGTCCCTGGGGGATGGGGTGCAGGGTCTCCGGGGGTCGGGGTACAGGGTCCCTGGGGGATGGGGTGCAGGGTCCCCAGGGGTCGGGGTGCAGGGGCCTCACCCAGTACAGCACGTCGGTCCAGCCCTCCATGGTGATGCACTGGAAGACGGTCAACATGGCAAAGAAGAAATTGTCGAAGTTGGTGATCCCACCATTGGGCCCCTCCCAGCGGCCCCGGCACTCGGTGTTGTTGAGGGGACACTCCCGGCCGTGCCCCGAGAAGGCGCAGGGCGAGGGGTCCTCCTCGGCCTCCAGGTCTGGGGGAAGGACGGAGGGGTGAGGCGGGCCCCGGGCTGGTGGGGGGTGAGGGGGTCAGGG
>NW_027424870.1:0-21910 GCF_003597395.2 Chelonoidis abingdonii
GTGGGGGTGTCCAGTGCCCTTGGTCTGACTGGGGCCAGCAACAGATGCTGCACTACCCACAGCCTGGAACAATAGGGGTAGAATGGGGAAATCTGCCCCCAGTGCAGCAGTTGCCACATTGTCTGCCTGAGTCTGAAGAGGGTCTGAGACAATGGCTCAGGGAGAAGGGAACTGCCCCAGGCATCTCCATGGCATGTGAATTCCCAGCACCAGGGCTCTGGAGCACCTCAACAACCCCACCAATGCAGAGGGCTCTCTGTGCAGGGGAGGGGAAGAGCACAGCAGTCCTGACCGCCTCACCCTAGCAGACACATCCTGGCTGGGGAGATAAGGATTGTGGGGACCATGACTGCCCTCTGCCTGTCTGTGGGCACGTAGCTGATCCCAAGGGGTTGGGGGACAGTCACCTGCTCCTCTTCTGGGACAGAGCAGGGTCCCATGCCAGTGTCCCAGCCTCTCTTTGAAGCCCTCTCCACCTCCATGCATGGCCCTGGAGTGTCTGAATCCATCCCTGGGAGTCAGCAGAGCTTTATGGGAGTAAATGTGCCTCTTTCCACAGGCTCCTGGGAACAGCCCATCTCAGAGCTGTGACTCTTGGAGGGGCCACCACCAATTGCTGAAAATAGAGGGACAGAGACCCCCCCCCAGTGGACAATTCTGCACTGATCTCCATTTCAGGGAGGTTCCCTGTGAGTTAATGGCTGGTTGGAGACCTGCACCAAGGCAATTTAATTCATTCTCTGATCTAATGTAACCACGAAGTCTCTCATGATCCATGCCAATGTCTCACCCCGCTGACCTTTTTGTCTCAGCAATACCTTCTGGAAGTGAGTTCCTGGTTGCCAGTGGGCAGAGGCCACCCTGGAAATACTGTTCAGAAAAGGAGCTTGCCCAGGAAGAGGAAGGAGGAGAGTAGGGAAGGAAGGAAGTGGTGGCTGGGGCTTGCCAATGGGGAGGAGTAGGAGAGAACGGGCAGGTGTTTGGATCCAGGGGTGAGTGGCTGTTCCCTGGAGCTGAGGCCATGTCACGGGAGTGGGGCTGAGCAGAGGAGAGAACTGGTGGGCAGAGGAGGGGACTGGTGGGCAGAGGGGTTAAGCAGGGATATCGGAGGAAGCTGAGTCAGGAACTCTGGGTGAGAATTGACTCAGCCATGGGAGAGGGAATCTCAAAGAACAGGGGCTGACAGGGTCTGTGGGGTGGGGGTTGTGAGAAGGGTGGGAGAAGATTAAGGGCTGTGGATGTTTGCTTGGGGGTCAGGGTTAGGTGAGGGAGGGAAACACTCAGGGTCTAGAGTAAGATGGATTCAGTGGGTGAATCATGAATCATCTCTAAATAAACATTTCTTTATAAAATTTTCATCCAGTCTCAATTATTATCCCCCAGATTTTGGTAAAGTGAGGCACAGAGAGTTGAGGTAACATAGCTGCATAGCTGGGCTTCCATCAGAGGAGTTCTTAGCATCTCGACCTTCTTTCTCTAGACACCAGGCTTTCCTAGTTATCATTTCAGGCTGGGATTCTCAAGGGTGTCTAAGAGATTTAGAAGTCCAAGATGTACACACCTTACTGCCATAGGCTCCTTTGCAAATCCCAGGCACCATTTTTGGCAATTCACGGGAAGACCAGGTTTTGGAAGTTAACGAGAGACACTGGGCCAGGATTACAAAGGGTTTAAGGGACCTAAAGGAGGAGATAGCTACCTATTGGGATTTACAATAGCATCTAAGCAGGTTAAGCTCCTCACTCCCACTGAATAACCATGGGACTTGGCCACCTAACTCATTTAGGAGCATTGATAAATCCCCGTAGGTGCCTGTCTTCATCTTTGTGATCGTGGCTCACAGATAACACAGAAGCTGAGCTGGAATCAGGGAACGCTGGGGGAGATCATAGGCCTGTGCTATGTTAAGTGCAGACTAGAGGATCAGAATGGCTCTTTTGGCTTTATCACCTAGGCATCTATGCACTTGCCTGTGGGCTTCTGCTGCTCTGCTGTGCAGGTCTCCAGGGAGTGAGTCCCGCTAGCCCTTAGGAAATAGACATGAATAAATCACCTTCCCACAGCATCGGTCCTTTAATGCTGATGATGTTCAATGCCAGCTACACACAGCTTATCTGCAGAGCCAACAGGTTTGAGTCAAGTTCTGACTGAGCAGTCTCAAAATGAAGGGGGAAAGGATTCTCAGATGCCTGTGCCTTTAGCTTTTAGATTCTGGTAGATATTGACCAAAGAATCCTGCTGCTGGATGGCTGAATGGATCATACGTTGAGAGAAAAATCCACAAAGATCAGCACAGTAAGTTTTCTCTTTCAATTAAATATGTTGGGGAATCAACATACAGGGGAAAATTAAGATGATAAATATGAATTACAATATGAACTTGTTAAGATTTTACTCTCAATTTAATCAAATACCTACTGCTGATTGGAATTTTTCCATCCTTCAGAAAAATGTTGACTTTTAACAGAAAACCTCAAATACTTTTTTTTTCTTTTTTCACTTTTTGGCAAATGAAAACGTTTTGCTGAAAACTGGATTATTTTTATCACAAAACCAAAAATGTTTGGGTTTTGAGTTTTCAATTTCTTTACAAACCAATCGCAAAATGTTTAGAGAAAAGCAGACAGATCCTGAGATTTGTTGTTGTTTAGCTGAAAATCCGCTTTCAATTAAAAAGAACACAGATGAAAATTTCCAACCTGCCTTAAACTTCAGATAAATTGAGGAGCATTAATATTGCCTGACAAGACCTTATAGATTCATAGACTCTAGGACTGGAAGGGACCTCGAGAGGTCATCGAGTCCAGTCCCCTGCCCTCATGGCAGGACCAAATACTGTCTAGACCATCCTGATAGACATTTATCTAACCTACTCTTAAATATCTCCAGAGATGGAGATTCCACAACCTCCCTAGGCAATTTATTCCAGTGTTTAAGTACCTGCAGTTAGGGAGCTTTTAATGGTCCCAACTTACTCCTCATCCAGGTTTAAGCCATTGTTCTTGTTTCCATCATAGAGGCTAGTAAACAAGTTTTTCCTTCTGATGAACCATTTTTAGATACTAAAACTTGGTATCAGGTCCCTCTAGTCTGTCTCTTTTCCAAAACTAGAATAACCAATTCTTTTCAGACTTCTTCATGATCATGTTTCAAGACCTTGAATCTTATTGCTGTATTTCTGGCCTTCCAATTTGCTCAATCTTTTTTGAATGCGTCAGAATGGACAATCTCCGTGGGGAGGCTGACCCAGGCAGATTGAGTGGAGAATGATTCTCGTGTCTTGTTAACAAACACCTCTTAATGCATCCAGTACTTTGTTTTTTTTGCAACAGGTATCACTGTTGACTTCATATTTGCTTATGTCCACTATGACCTAGATCTTTCTGCCATACTCTTCCTAGACAGTCTCTTCCCATTTGTATGTGTGAACTGATTGTTGCTTCCTGAGTGGAAGCACTTTGCATTTGTCTTTATTGAACTTTCATAGGGTTACTCAGACCATTTTTTCCAATTGTCAGATATTTTTGAATTTTGCCTGGTTTCCAAAGCCGTTGCTAATCCTTCCCGGTTTTGGTATTGTGCGCAAACTTAATAGATATTTTCTATGCAACATCTAAGTCAGTGAGGAAGATATTGAACGAGCAGGTCCCGCACCAAAACAGACCCCCTGCGGAAAACCGATTATACCTTCGAGCGGATGGGAGCATTATACTACTCTTGAGTACAGTTATCCAGCAGTTATGCACTCACCTATGTATGTAGCGCCTTTAATTTGTATTTGCCTAGTATATCGATAGGTTAAATCATGCGAGACATATTCCAAATGCTTACTAAGTCTAGGTTATACAATAACCGCTTTCCTTATCCACAAGGTGTTATCCTATCAAAGAAGCTTATATTTGGCTTGACAGATTTTTCTTTACAAATCATGCTGGTCCTATACTTTACAACTTCAGTGTTGCAGTGATTTCTTTAATTACTTGCTTCCATTTTTCTGGCACAGAAGTTAAAACTAATGGAATCTGTAGTTTCTGGGTTGGTTTTATTTTCCCTTGTAGAGATAGCAACATAGATTTGCCCTGTTCCGTCTTTGGAATCTCTCGTCTCCATGTGACTTTCAAGATATAGCTAGAGGTCAGATCCTTTCTTTACTTTTTGAGTTGATTCTAGGATGCATTTCATAGACTACTGGTGCTGCAGGATCTAACTTTGTCTAAGTGATTGTTTAACTTGCTTTTTTTTATTTTGTCTTCTAAACGTACCGTCATAAGCATTCACTATGTTAGACATTCCTTCAGAATTCTTCGTGAGACCGAAACCAAGAAGTCATAAGAATCTTGCCATTTCTAAGTTTCATGTTACTGTTTTCCCTCTCACTGAGCAGTGGGCCTATCTGCCTTGGTTTCCTCTTGCTCTAATGTGATTGATGAACAAGTCTTTTGTTCCCTTTATTCCTAGCTAGTTTGAGTCATTTTTGCCTTTGCCTTTTAATGACTTGCATTTCCTGTGTTGTTTGCTATATTCTATTACTTTGTTAATGTCTATTGTTTACATTTATATGATCTTTTTATTTTGTAGGTAGCAAGATTCGTGGTTAAGGCCAAGTGTTTTTTGCCACATTTTCTATATTTCCTACCCACATCGGCTAGCTTTTTTTAGGCATTTAATGGTGTCCTTTGAAAACTGCCAACTTCTTCGAGTTGTTTTTCCCCTCAGTTTTATTCCCATGGGACTTACTATAGTCTATGAGTGTCCACATCGATTCATGAAATTTGTCTTATTTGCTGTACTCCATTCTACGTTCCTTTAGGACTTGAAAACTCTGTGATATTATGATCCTTTCGCCAAGCTTCGTGCTATTTCAATTCTCAAAGAGTGCCTCATGTTGTTAAAATAAGTCGTTAAGGAACAGCTTTCCCTCCAGTAGCTTTTAACTTCGGAATAAAAAGTTGTCTGATGCAGTCCAGGAATTATTGGATAATCTGTGCCTGCGGTGTTATATTTCCCATTAGATCGGTTGTTTTGAGGCCCCAATTAACTAAAATCTTGGGTTGGATGTTTTGTTAGTTGTTTAAAAACTCAATCCTTTCACCTGGTTACGGTGGCTATAGTAGCACTCTAGACGACACATACCTTGTTTTTCACCTTTTATTCCGAATCAGAGCTCTTCAACTTCTTCGCTATGTCCCATCTTACTCAGTACAAGTGTGTACATGTTTTAATTATAAGCACCCCTTCTACCTTTACCCTGTGATCTGTCCTGAGCAACTTACAATCCACACCAACGTTCCAATCATGGTGTATTTCCACAGTTTCAGTTGATGACTGAGCAATTGTCTAGTTGTATTTATTTATTAGCACTTCCAGTTCTTCCTGCTTATTACCCATACTTCTCGCATTTGTATATAGGCATCTAAGTTACTGGTTTGATCTTGCCTCTCAGTTTTGCCCTGACCGTCCTTTCTCTCTGCCATTATAGCCCACGCTCTCTCTTGTTTCTGACTCATCTCCCAGGTCTTCATGTTCCCCATTTACCTGTGGGCTTTGCTTACCTGTCCCCGTCGAACCTAGTTTAAAGCCCTCCTCACTAGGTTAGCCAGTCTGTGTGCAAATAGGGTCTTTCCCTCCTCGAAAGGTGAACGCCATCTCTGCCTAGCAGTCCTTCCTCGAATAGCATCCCGTGGTTGAGGAAGCCAAAACCGTCATGGTGACACCATCTTCGCAGCCAGGCATTCACCTCCATGGTGCATCTGTCTCTGTCTGGGCCCCTACCTTTCTAACGATTTATTCTACTGCGCCTATGTGATTTCTCTTCCAAAGGGATAGTTGTCCTAGTAGACAGAGCAGAGAAAGGGAGGAAGGGAGGGGAAACAGAGGGAAAAAAAGGGGAAATGACTGGCCTAAGGTCACACAGCAGGTCACTGGCAGAGATAAGAGTAGAGCCCAAGTGTCCTGAAAACCCCTGCACCGCACAGCGAACGATACAACATAGTGGTGACAGAGCGATGCTGCTAGTTCATAGTTACACACAGGCTAAAGTGCAGCCGGGAGTTGGTGCCACAAATCAGTTTGGAAGCAGGCAGCAGGCCATCTAGGCATAGAGCTTGGGGTAGAAAAATCACAGATGAGCTGCTATTTATGATGCTGGGTGAGTCTACAAGGGAATCAGGCTGTGATGGCATTTTAGTCTATCCATTTCACAGTCAACCTGTGAGCTTGGTGATGGTCGCAGCAGAGGAACCTTCTTTGGAAGATTAGTTGGGTTTGGATTGTATTTTGTTTCATCCTTTATAAAGCATTTTAACAGGCCACATCTTGGGCCAAATCCTCAAAAGGGGTAACATAACAAAGCTCCATTGACTTTAAATGAGCCGACCCAATTTACACTAATGTGATAACATGACTGATTGCCAGAGGTGAGGAACACTAACAATACCTCATCAGTGCAAGTGATGAGTGCTGTGCACCTTTGACATTCATATAATGAGATAATACATAAAAGAGAATCAGAGCCATTCCCACTGTCGCTCTAAATCTGATCATTGTCCTCCTCATTCCCCCTACAGCCATCACACAGTGTACTGAGGAAGAAAATGTCCAACCAAACCACTATGACCAAATTCCTTCTCCTGGGATTCTCTGATGTTCCAGAACTGCAGATTTTACACTTTGTGGTGTTTCTAGTGCTTTACCTGGCATCCCTAATTGGGAACCTTCTCATCATCACAGCCATAGCTCTCAACCACCAACTTCACACCCCCATGTACTTCTTCCTGATGAATCTGTCCATCCTAGACCTTGGCTCTGTCTCTGTCACCATCCCCAAATCGATGGCCAACTCCGTCATGAACACCAGATCAATTTCTTATTCTGGATGTCTTGCCCAAGTCTTTTTTTTCTTATTCTTTGTTTCAGCAGATTTTGCCATACTGACCATCATGGCGTACAACCGATATGTTGCCATCTGCCAACCACTGCACTATGAGAGAGTGATGAACAGAAGAGCTTGTGTCCAAATGGCAGTCAGTGCCTGGATCAGTATTATTCTCTATTCTGCATTGCACACTGGAAACACGTTTGCAATATCCTTCTGTGGAGGCAACATGGTGGATCAGTTCTTCTGTGAAGTCCCCCAGCTCCTCAAGCTCGCTTGCTCTAACTCAAATCTCAGTGAAGTTGGGTTTCTCATCTTTAGTGTGTGCTTAGCCTCAAGCTGCTTTGTTTTCATAATCGTGTCATATGTTCAGCTCTCCACCACATTGTTGAGAATCCCCTCTGAGCAGGGCCAGCATAAAGCCTTCTCCACCTGCCTCCCTCACCTCATTGTGGTCTTCTTGTTTATTTGCTCTGGGACCTTTGCCTACTTGAAACCCACCTGCAGCTCAACCTCAGGCCTGGATCTCATGGTGGCTGTTCTCTATTCTGTGTTGCCACCAATGATGAATCCGATCATCTATAGCATGAGAAACAAAGAGCTCAAAGGTGCACTGAGTAAACTGATAGGTTGGAGGTTATTCTCTAAGAATAAAATGTCCATATTTCTCCGTCAGTAACAATTTCATTCTGTGTTTCTTTATATAATCAGCTGATGACATTATTGCCTCCATGAGAAAATACTGTTCAATCTGTTTATGCAGAACTGGGTATTTATACTAGGAAAAATCCAGACAAACATGACTCAAGAATAAAGGAGCTATTATAGGTTTACACCAATGTAAATAAGATCGGAATCTATCTTCATATACTGCTATTCAGCACCACACTATCTGAGCACCTTGCCCATAAAATCAGTACCCATAGCAAAGTCCCTAGTGAAGTCTCAGGCTCTTCTTATTTTTGTGGGATAATCTCTGACTGAGGTATTAATGCAATTGTTCTTTGTGTTTTTTGTTTACTTGTTTGTCAGATTTTTATCCTTTTTTTTTTTTTTTTTCTTTTTTTGTTGCTTAACTTGTTGACTGATTTGATTTGTTTCTTTGGAGGTGGGAAAGCCTGGAGAGGTGGTGAGTGTTTGGTTAGACAGGATTTTTGATGTTTGCCCTCTCTTTGAAGTGATCATATGTCATCTCTTTGATGGGATTTTCTGAGTGACATGAAGGTTTGCTCCCCACAATGACAACCTCATTAATCATAATGATCGATTTCTATTCAATTGTGAATTATGTTGCACAATAATCTAGGGAGATTATTGTGCAAATTATTGTGCTTCTTTTCCTGTTAATGATTGTCTATGTCCAGATCATGATTTTCTTATAAATACTCCTTATTAAACATTATTTAACAAAGATTTTTATGGTTATATCTTACTCTATCTGTTATTTACAAACAGTTCATCCTAAAATACTTGGTGTTTGAACTTTGAGCTGTTTTGACAGGATACAGTTTTAACATGCTCTCTTTCATTTCTCTGAACAAATGGAAGTATCACACTCGGGATCCTTAAACATCAAGGAGGCAGCCCTCAGCTGGTTTAAATTGTCATAGCTCCATTGAAGTCAATAGTTCTCGGAGACTTTTCACCACCTGAGGATCTGCTCCAAACACTCATGATTATGAATTTCAAACTCACTCCCTTTGAATACTCTGTACAAAGGCCCTGATTCCACAGCCACTTCAGCACATTCTTTACTTTAATTGTAGGTTTAAAGAGAAGGTTTAAAGGGAAACTCATGCTTAATTCTCTGTTGGATATGGGTTAAGGATATGAACAGGGCTCAAGGCTAACACCAAACTGGTGTCAGACCCTGGCACTGTCTCCATTTCTCTCCTTTCCCAGTCAAAGAAAGCCTTGCAATTGGTGCATTGGAATTACTCTCCCCTTCTTGAATTTGAATTATTAACATAAAATATTTTTTTATCTCAAAGCTAGAATCACTGGGCCTTCTTCTATAGATTTACCAGTCCATTATGACTCTTCATCATCAACCTCTCCCTCCTGGAAATCCTGCTCACCAGCATGCTCATCACCAAGATATTGACCAACATGGTGTGCAATTGGAAGACCAGTTTTTTCCCTAGCTTCCATGCAAGTGCCATTGCGTGCACTGACCAAAACCCCATCCCATCTCATTTGCCTAAATGTCACTGTTTCCAGAAACATTCCTGTCTGCATGGCTGGAATGTTCACACAGGGGCCATCAACTCAGCTGAATCACATTCTCTGAAAAAGCAAAGTTATTATTCATACAAAAAGATTTAGCTGTATTCATTCCATTTTTCCAGTGATATGGAGTAGGAGCTCACTCCAGCTTCTGGATGAGATAAATCACAGGGTAGCTCACAAGTAGAGCTGGAAGGAAAATTTCTGATTGAAGCAGAGTTTTGTCCAAAAATCCTGATTCATAGAACCCAAAATGATTCACAGAAACATCTCAGGTTTGATGAACTTTCAGGGAAGAAAGGTCAGACTGGCAATGGATTGCCTGCCTGCCAAGCTGAGCTGCTAAGTAGCAAGAAGTTTGAAGACCTTGGTATGGGCTCCCAGGGGCCGTGGCTCTAGGGCAATCTCAGCATGCAGACGACCTTGGGCCAGGAACACGAGGGCTTCCAGACTTCCAGGCCAGCTGGTTTTCCAAAATGGTCACTGAGTCACATAATATGGGCAACCAGCTGGCCTGGGAGACTGGAATCAGTTGTTGAGTGAAACTCACATTCTGCTCCTATTAGCAGCCATGAAACTGACAAGAATGTCCATTTCACTCAGCAGATGCCAGGGTCCTATGGAGAAAGTTTTCTTTCTGAAGCACCATGTGTTGGTGTTTCTAAAACATCCCCTTCCCCCGAGTTTTCAGTTAGAGGGAAATTTTGAAATAGCAACATTTCCCACAAAGCGGAAAGCCCATGTTTTGGCCAGCTCTGCATTCAAGCTTTGTTGTTATGGTCTCGTTGGAAAACATCAAGGTACAGTGTTCCTCCTTTCATCCTAAGGTAGACATCAGGGCAATAGTAATCAGCTGAGGCACTTCAACAAACCAATGGTGCTTCACTGACAGTGGAATTATCTTCTGAAGCTGCAAACGAAGTCTGTTAACCTTCAGGATGGGCTGCTGGCTTACCTGTTCTCCCAAGCTTTCCTTGAGGGCTTGACTGCGTTGTTGGGGAAATTATATGGAAGTTTCATTGGTTGAGGAGGTAGAATATGAAAGTCAATGAATGGGGAATGATCTCCTGGTCAATGAAAAGGGAAGAAGTCTAGTTTGGTTAAGGAAAATTGTATGGATTGTGAATAGGGAATAAGAAGGAGGGAAGAGCTGTGATTGTTGTCAAGTGCAGAAGACTCTGTGTGGTGAAGGGCAAAGAGATCTATGGCTGATTCTGCTGGAGAATGTTTTGGTGGGTGAATGGAGGATAATCTTATCGTTAGTAGAGGGCAGATGAGTCTACGGGTGGTGAAGGACAGATTTGTCTGGTTGGTGGAGGGCAGAGGAGTTTATGGGTGGTTGAAGGAGAAGAATGTTCTAGTTGACTTATGGGGGAAATTTTCCCCTTGGTTAATGGCGAAAAACTACAGTTGGTTAATGGGAGAGTTTAATGCTGAAGGAAGGAGAATGTTACCCAGGATTTGGTGGACCATATCAGTGTATTTTGCATATATTCTTACAATACAGAGCAGAGGTCTAGCGTTTGGGCTTTCTTACCAGTCCAAATGAACAAATAATACAAATATTGCTGTCACTTGATTTTACGGCATTTCACATCTGAGAACTTGCAAGGAGCCTCCAGGCTGGAGATGTGAGTCTCATGAGGAACAGCACAAATTCAGCTCTTGTGTAAATTTTCAGGGCTATGTTATCTACATTAATTCTGTGCCCTCTGACACCATTCTGCCACTCTTGCTGGCTTCTTTCAATAATTAGGATTCTGGGACTGGTGTGTCAGTGACTTTAGACACGACACTGATGAATGGAGTAGAGAGAGAGATCATCATTGACAAGGACTTGCACAGAGAAAGGATCCAGTGCCCCATCCATGTCAGCATTGTTAGGGGTGTTCTGAAGTGAGGCTCCCACAATCACTCCATTTGAAGCTGTTCCATTCTGGATAAATAATTGTTAGGTTTTTTTTCTGATTTCTTTCTAGTGGCCTGTATGAAATACACTGGGTATCTTTGTCCAGTTCCCAGAGGATGTCTCCCCATCACACTAATATCAACATTACTGGCAATAATTTGCCACAATAATTTTTCTTGTCCATTACTAAGGAAGCAAGCAGGGATATGGAGAAGGGAATCTCCTTTAATGTACAGAAAGGGTCCTTCCAGGACAGGGTAGAGGCACATTTCCAGAAACTGTTGAGTGGAGGAAGATTCCACAGCTTCCACTTTGGCTTCTGTGTGCTCTGTTTTGTTCTATAACTGGAGGAGTGTTAACAGGGCACTTCATCTTGAATGGTCTCTTGGAATATGTGTCAATTACTTATGCTAAACTATGTTTTCTACCTCATATTTAGCTGTGACACCATGGCCTTATCTACACTACACAGTTCTGTCGACAAAAGGTAGCTTCTGTTGACAAAGCAGTGACAGTGTACACACAGCAGTGCTCCTCCCGCAGATTTAACTCTCCTGCTACTCTGACATAATAAAACCACCTTGGCAAGAGTCATAGAGCTTTTTGCAACATAACATGAGTGTAGACACTGTGTTCCTCACATCACTGTAACGGGCCTCCAGGAGGTACCCCACAGTGCCCACTGTGACCACTCCGGTCACCGTGTTTGAACTCAGCCTCCCTGCATCAAGCTACATTGGCATGGCCTCCTCTTTCAAAGCCCCAGGAAGTTTTTAATTATTCTTCCTGTTTGCTTGATGTGGAGACCTCATGTAGCTACTGCCCAGCTGAGCATGCTGGCTTCCTGCAGCAAACAGGTGCCTACCTGGACCACATGGGAGGAGGATGTGGGTTTCCCTAGCTGTGATGGGGGTGATAGACGGAATGCATATCCCTATCTCGGCACCAGAGCACCAAGGCACCGAGTACATAAAACGCAAGGGGTACTTTTCAATGGTGCTGCAAGCACTGGTGGATCACAAGGAATGTTTCACCGACATCAGCGTGGGATGGCTGGGAAAGGTGCATGATGCACGCATCTTCAGGAACTTTGATCTGTTTGAACAGCTGCAGGAAGGAACTTACTTCTCAGACCAGAAAATTATCAATGGAGATGTTGAAATGCCAATAGTTATCCTTGGGGACCCAGACTACCCCTTAATGCCATGGCTTATGAAGCCATACATAGGAACCTGGACAGTTGTCAGGAGCTGTTCAACTACAGGCTGAGCAAGTGCAGAATGGTGGTAGAATGTGCATTTGGAGGTTTAAAAGCTTGCTGGGGCAGTTTACTGACGCAGTTAGACCTCAGTGAAACCAATATTCCCATTTTAATTGCTGCTTGCTGTGTGCTTCCCTTACTCTCCATAACCTTTAGCTCAAATGACCCAAGATTTAGGTCACTAACCCTACCCTGCACCCTCCTAAGACACTTTAAATATCAAAGAAATTTGACTAAGCGTATCATTTTTTTTAAAGAGAGGTGGAAATTTAAACAGAAGTCATGGCGCAACCTTCACTATCGGGGTATTCCTGTGTAGTTAGAATATTAATCTGTTCATTTACTGTTTGGGTACCCATCTCATAGGTTTCTATTAATCATGTTATTGGAATATTCTATGAGCATTGATATAGGATTGTGATGTCCAGCAATGAGAATCTCAGATACAGGAACAAGCAAAAAACTAGACTTCATGGCACAGATATTCAGCTCATGTCACCTGGCCTGGTTCCTTAGCACTATGCCAATTTACAGTTGCTGAGAACTGGTCTAATCGATTTCAGTGGGGCTGGGGCTGATTTACATAACAGTTGTTTGGGGATCTGGACCCTTTGACGCCAAGGCAGCTAGAGGTGATTTACAAAAACTGGGGGTCTCAACCATTCACTCCAGTGGAGCTACCTTGATTTGAACTAGCTGATGTTCGGAACCATTGATTCCAATAGATCTAGGGCTGATTTATACATACTGGGGATCTGGCCCTTTGTCTTTCATTCTCTGACATGAATGTCTAGTGTGAATGTAACACTTTTAAACAGTGCATCTGCAGCCAAAGGAGCCTTTTATTTTAGTGTTTTCTGCAGAAAGGACAAAAAATATAGCTACAAAGAAAGAAAGAAAGAAAGAAAGAAAGAAAGATCAGATACAGAACATCTCCACAACACGGAATTCCTCCAAAGTTCTCTCCCCACTTGTAACTAATATCAATGGACAAAGCACTAGGAAAGAGCAGATTGATTATGAAATTTTGATTCTTCTTTGGTTCAGTTTCCCAGGCAAAGAATGTGGATTGGAAATTGCATCATGGGCCAGATCCCCAGATGAAGTAAATGGATGCGGCTCCACGGAAGTCAATAAGCCAGATCTCCACTGGTGTAAACAGCCCTTGCTACTCTGAAGTCAATAGAACTTTACACCATCCATTTACAACAGCTCAGGACGAGGTCCTTAGTTTTTAGTGTTTGCCTATGGGTACCTCTTTGTGACCAACTTCAAGCAGTCAGGACAGCCTGAGCTGAGAGTTCCTCTGGTGGCTGCATCCCAAGAGTTGCTGGTGCAATGCAGGGGAAAACCATCTCTGCTCACTCAGAAGTAATTATGTGAAGTTGTTGAAGGAACAGACCATTCCAGGCCAGCTGAGACTCTGGTGCCATTAGGCTCTCAGCCATTGTAGGTCACACGTCAGTGTTACTAATTTATATTTTATTTTGCCATTCTGTGGGGACCTCCTTTGTGACTCAGCCCTGCCTTGTTTTTAGCCAAGGCTACTTCCAGGGATGCTGCCATTATGTGAGATCCAGAGCAGGTGCTGTTCCCTCTCGGGGGGGAGGGGGGATAGGATCAGGTACTGCAGGTTGTCAGAGTGATTTCCTCCAGAGGTGAGATCAGAGCTGGGCTCACAGCCCTGGAGACTGGATTCAGCTATTTAGCCCCAACAGGAACATCTTAGGCTTCGACTGTGTCTGAAGTATGCACAAGCTGTCATCATCTCTAGAGCTGGGAGGGGCTTTCAGTCCCTGATCCCAATCAGTCCATCACCTCTCAAGTCTGCCCTAGGAGGGAAGCAGGGAGCACCAGTCTGTGCTAGTAACTGCAGAGAGGCGCTGCAACTCAGTACATGCAGTGAAGGGGCACAACAACAGCTGGTTGATAATACAGTGATGGGGGCATGAGAGACAGCAAAAGAACCAATCAATCCTGGCAATGGGTGCATAGATAGATAGATAGATAGATAGATAGATAGATAGATAATGGCCAATGATTCTTAACACTGCAAGATCAATGCACTGCAAATTGGGATAAAGAAGAAGGGCAAAAGCATATCTGGATATGGACTGGCTAACCTAGTGAGGAGGACTTGAAACTAGGTTCAATGAGGGCAGGTGAACAAAGCCCACAGGTAAGTCATAAACATGGAGATCTGGGAGAAGGGTCGGAATCTGGGGAAGCATGGGCTGCTATAACAGAAATAAGGGAGCAACGAGAGAGAACTGCGGGAGTGAGAGGGGGATCAACTCATTATCTTAGATGTCTGTATACTGATGTGAGAAGTATGGGGAATAATCAAGAAGAACTTAAAACGCTAGTATATAAACACAACTGTGACATAGCTGGCATCGTGGAGACTTGGTGGGATAATACACATGACTGGAATATTGGTATAGAAGGGTACAATTTAGAAAGGACAGGTAGGTTAAAAATGGAGGAGGTGTTGCTTTATATATCAAAAACTTATACACTTGGACTTGGGTTGAGATAAAAATAGGAGACAGATTTGGTGAAAGTCTATGGGTAAGGATAAAAGGGGTAAAAAAACAAGAGTGATATCATGGTAGGGGTTTACTGCAGACCACCTAACCAGGTAGAAGAGGTGGATGAGTCTTTTTTTAAACAACTAACAAATTCATCCAAATCACAGGACTTGGTCATGATGGACTTCAACTACCCAGACATCTGTTGGGAAAATGACAGAGCATAGCACAGATTATCCAACAAGTTCTTGAAATGCATTGGAAACATTTTTTTTTTAATTTCAGAAGGTGGAGAAAGCTACTAGGCTGTTCTAGATTTGATTGTGACAAATAGGGAGGAACTGGTTGAGAATTTGGAAATGGAAGGTGGCCTGGGTGAAAGTGATCACAAAAGGATAAATTCTAAACAATGGTCGGAGGGAAAACAGCACAATAAAGACAATGGATTTCAGGAAGGCAGACTTTTCAGCAAATTCAGGGAGTTGGTAGGCAAAATCCCATGGAAAGCAAGTCAAAGGGGAAAAACAATTGAAGACAGTTGGCAGTTTTGCAAAGAGACATTACTAAGGGCACAAGAGCAAACTATCCCACTGAGTAAGAATGATAAGAAGTATGGCAAGAGACCGCCCTGGTGCAACCAGATCTTCAATGACCTAAAACTCAAAAAAGAGTCCTACAAAAAGTGGAAACTAGGTCAAATTACAAAAGATGAATTTGAAGAAGTTGATATCTGAGCCATTAGCGATTCCAGAAGACTGGAAAAGGGAAAATAGAGTGCCTATCTATAAAAAGGGAAATAAGGACAGCCTAGAGAATTACAGACCAGTTAGCTTAACTTTTGTACCCGGAAAGATAATGGAGCTAATACTTAAGCAATCAATTTGCAAACAGCTAGAAGATAATGAGGTGATAAGTAACAGGCAGCATGGATTTGTCAAGAACAAATCATGTCAAACCAACCTGATATTTTTTTTTGAGAGGGTAAAAAGCCATGCGGATAGGAAAGAAGCAATAGAAGTGGTATATCTTGACTTTAGTAAGGCTTTTGATACTTTCAGGCATGACCTTCTCATAAACAAACTAGGGAAATACAACCTAGATGGGGCTACTATAAGGTGGGTGCATAACTGGTTAGAAAACTGTTCCCAGAGAGTAGTTATGAGTGGTTCACAGTCATGCTGGAGGGGTGTAAAGAGTGGGGTCCCATAGGCATCGATTCTGGGTCTGGTTCTGTTCAATATCTTCATCAATAATCTAGATAATGGCATAGAGAGTACACTCATAAGGTTTGGAGATGATACAAGCTGGGAGGGTTTGTAAGTGCTTTGGAGGATAGGATTATAATTCAAAATAATGATGGGGACAAACTGGAGAAATAGTCAGATGTAAATAGGATGAAATTCAATGAGGATAAATGCAAAGTACTCCATTTAGAAAGGAACAATCAGCTGCACACATACAAAATGGGAAATGACAGCCTAGGAAAGTTTACTGCAGAAAGGGATATGGGTGTCATAATGGATCACAAGCTAAATATTAGTGAACAGTGCAACACTGCTGCAAAACAAGCAAACCTCATTGTGGGATGTGTTAGCAGGAGTGTTGTAAGCAAGAAACGAGAAGTAATTCTTCCACTCTACTCTGCGCTGATTAGGCCTCAACTGGAGTGTTGCGTCCAGTTCTGGGTGCCACATTTCAGGAAAGATGTGGATAAATTGGAGAAAGTCCAGAGAAAAGCAAAAAAAAAGATTAAATGTCGAGAAAACATGACCTAGGAGGGAAGATTGAAAAAATTGGGTTTGTTTAGTCTGGATAAGAGAAGACTGAGAGGGGATATGATAACAGTTTTCAAGTACGTAAAAGGTTGTTACAAAAAGGAGGGAGAGAACTGTTAACCTTTGAGGATAGGACCAAGAGGCAATGGGTTTAAATTGCAACAAAGAATGTTTAGGTTGGACATTAGGAAAAACTTCCTAACTCTCAGAATGCTTAAGCACTGGAATAAATTGCCTTGGGAGGTTGTGGAATCTCCTTCATTGGAGATTTTTAAAAGCAGGTTAGACAAACACCTGTCAGGGGTGGTCAAGATCAGGCCTGCACAACTTGCAGCCTGGGGGCTGCATGCGGCCTGTATGGGCTCACTGTGTGACCCACGGGGGGTGAGTAGGTGGGCTCACTGTGCGGCCCATGGCGGGTGAATAGGCGAGTGGCAGGTGAGGGAGGGAGGCTGAGAAGGTGTGTGGGCAGTGGCAGGGGGTGAGGAGGCGAGCTGGAGGGGGTGGGGGGCTGAGGAGGCGAGCGGATGAACAGTGGTGGGGGGTGAGTAGGTGAGCCGGGTGTGGGTGGGGGGCTGAGGAGGCGAGCGAGGAGTCAGTGTCTGACCTGTTCTAGTGAACTGGTCTGGCTCTCATCCCCTCTCCAAGGGTTGCAGCCTCATTCATACCTCATTCATTCAACAGGACAATTGATTATAAAGTTGGGGGAAGATCTTTTTCTATTTCTAGCAAAAAGACATTTTTCTTGTACCTTAATTATACTACCTTAGGGGCCCCCTATAACATATTACCAAGGTTCAATACCGTTGTTTCAGTGGGGCAGTGCTGGGGAAGTGGGTTTGTTTCTGTGGGGTGAGCGGTGCTCCGTGGGGGAGAATTTGGGGGGCTTGCCGGATCTAGAAGGGGTTCAGCGGGGCCGGGCGAATTTGGCCCTTAGCTATTTTCTTTGGAGTAACATGGCCCTTGCCTCTTTATGAGTTATACAGGCCTGGTCTAGATAATACTTAGTCCTGCCAGGATTGCAAGGAACTGGACTAGATGACCTCTCAAGGCCCTTTCCATTTCTATGATTCTATGAGTCTATGAAAGTAAGTTCTCTATTTCAATTAAATATGTTAGTGTATTAATGTACAGAAAAAAATTAATATCAGAAATATGAATTGCCATTAGATCTCTTTAAGACTTTAACTATCAAATTATGCAGACGTCTAGAGATGATCAGATTTAAAAAAAATATTTCATCAGAAAAAAATGATTTTTCATTGAGGTTGTGAGAACACCAAACAATTTCATCCTGAAACTGTTGGAAACTGAAAAAAAATTTTCATAATAACAAAGTGTTTTCATTTTTATGGCTAGCAGAGACTTTCCATGAAAATGTATTCAACTGAAAACTCAATTTTCCTTTGAAATAAAGCAGAAATTGTCTGACTACTGGAAACTTAGCTTTAAGCCAGGGTTTGGGGAACATGAATATTGTCCAATGACACCACAGTTTCCAACCCATTCTCTCTATTGCAACCGTGTTTATGTCTTTCAAAGCGGTAGATGCAGGATGGTGAAACTAAGTTGCGAAGTTGGTAGCCCACACAATGTGTTTTAAACATACTAACCTCTCTAAACTGAAGCCCAAGGAGTTGAAGCCCCCAGACAAAGCCTGTCTATCTTGATCTTACCCAAGGAAATGCAGGAGGCTGATGGAACTAGAACTCAGCTCTCCTCTTCTACCATCATAGCCTCTGTCCCACACTGCTGCCCGCTATACAAAATTACTGTCCACACATTCACAGAACATACACCTAGGAAGAAACAGTCCATCCCCAAAAGAGTTTATATTCAAAGGAGACAAGACAGAGAAATGGAGGGAGGGGAAAGAGAGGCAGAAGTGACAGCCCCAAAGTCACAGTGAAGATCAGTGGCAAAGTCAAGAGTAGAACCCGAGTCTCCTGACTGCCACTGACCCACACTATACAGACATAAAGTCACAGAGGGAAACAATACAACTTAGCAGTAACTGAGCAATGCTACTAGCCCATCATCGCCCAGAGATGGAAATCCAGCTACGATCTGGTGCCATAAATCAATGTGTAAACAGGCAGCAGGCCGCCTGTGTGGTGTTGGGATGGAATCATCACAGAGGAGTTGCCATGTGAGACTCCTGATAAGTTTAAGCTGCTTTTCCCAGGAAAGTGGGAATTAGGGTCAGCAGATGTCCCGGTTTTTGGGTTTTTTTCTTATATAGTCTCCTATTACCCCCCACCCCCTGTCTTGATTTTTCACATTTGCTATCTGGTCACCCTAGTGAGAATCAGGCTGTGTGGGCATTTTAGTTTCAGGGACAAGTTATGAGTCTGGTGTCTGTAGCAATAGGGGCAAAACATTGGTTAACATTGTTGGATTTGGGTTGTACTTTGTTCCATCCTCCATACTGCATTTGATCAAGCCACATATTGGGCCAGATCCTCAGATCATGTAAACTGACCAAGCTACATTGACTTTAAGGGAACGATTCCAATTTACACTCCTGTGATAACACAGAGAGTAGTGCTCTGTTTGTGAGCGGTGAGGAACACTACCTACTCCAGTCAATAGTATTGATCAATGCTGTGCACCTTTGACATTCACATCATGAGAGATTATGGAGAGGGGAATCAGGATCACTCTCTCTCTAAGTATAATCCTGATCATTGCTCTTGTCTTTCCCTCCACAGGCAGGACATTATGAACTAATAAAGAAAATGTCCAACCAAACCAACATAACTGAGTTCCTTCTCCTGGGATTCTCTGATGTTCGGGAGCTGCAGATTTTGCACTTCTTGGTGTTTCTTGTGCTTTACCTGGCAGCCCTGGAAGGGAATCTCCTTATCATCACAGCCATAACTCTTGATCACCACCTTCACAGCCCCATGTACTTCTTCCTGATCAATTTGTCCATTCTAGATCTTGGTACCATCCCTGTCACCATTCCCAAAACCATAGCCAATTCCCTTATGAACACCAGGTCCATTTCCTATCTTGGATGTGTTGCCCAAGTCTTTTTCTTTGTTTTCTTTGCTGCATCTGACTTTGCCATACTCACTGTTATGGTATACGATCGATATGTCGCCATCTGCAAACCACTGCACTATGAGGCTATATTGAACAGGAGAACTTGTGTCCAAATGGCAGCCAGTGCCTGGATCAGTGTAATTGTCTATTCTTCATTGCACACCAGGAGCACATTTGCAATCTCCTTCTGTGGTGGCAATGAAGTGAATCAGTTCTTCTGTGAAATTCCCCAGCTACTCAAGCTCGCCTGCTCTGACACATACCTTGGTGAAGTCAAGGTGCTCATCTTCGGTGCATGTTTAGCCTTAAGCTGTTTTATTTTTATAATTCTGTCTTACATTCAGATCTTCCAAACAGTGCTGAGAATCCCCACTGAGCAGGGTCAGCATAAAGCCCTATCCACTTGCCTCCCTCACCTGATTGTGGTTTCCTTGTTTGTTTTCACTGGCATCTTTGCTTACCTGAAACCCACCTCCAGTTCTCCACCAGGTCTGGATCTCATGGTGGCTGTTCTTTATTCCGTGCTGCCACCAGTGATGAATCCGATCATCTATAGCATGAGGAACAAGGAAATCAAAACTTCCCTGAGGAAACTCACTGACTGCAGGTTATTCAGCAAGAATAAAATGTCTATATTTCTCTTATGAACATGGTTTTTATCTATGTTTCTTTACCAACACAATCAATTGATGATACTTTGTTATTGTCCCCATTGGATTATGCTGTGTGATTTTTTTTTTTTATGCAAAATGCTCTATTTATAGTGGTAAATCCAGACTCGCTCCACTAAGTCAATGGAGTTATTCTAGGTTTATACCAGTGTAAGTAAGATGTCCATTAACATGTCTCCAGTCATAGGGAAGGAGGTGGGGGGTGGGGTGGTTAGTGAATTATGGATTGTTGTAATAAGCCATAAATCCAGTGTCTCTATTCAGTCCATGATTTTTGGCATCTAGCAACGTTATAAATTTAAGATCCCAGGCCCATCCCTTGAAGGTGTTTTGGAAGTTTCCTTTGGGAGAAGGACTGAGAGATCAGATATAGATTTTTTTTTGCAGATATAGAATGATCACTTTATGAAAAGTGTTCATGTACAGGCAATAGGGTGTTTTTGTCTTTTATCATTTTCCTGTGTGAGTTCATTCAAGAGCGTAGTGATTGTTTGGTTTCACCTACATAATTGTTATTGGAGCATTTAGTGCACTGGATGAGGCACACCACATTTTGTGATAGGTATGTGTAGGACCCATGGATATTAACAGATGTTTTGTGGGGGGTGCTGATCATCATAGCAGTGGAGATATGTCTACAGGTTTAATATCTGTTGTTCTGGCTGTGTTGATGTGTCCTGTTCTGTGGGGAACTTGCTTCAGAGGATGAGCTTGGAGCAGTTGGAAGGTTGTCTGAGGACCAGAAGAGGGAGTTCTGGAAAGATTTCTTTCAGAACGTGGTCCCCATTGAGTATGGATTGTAATTGTTTGATGATACCCTGTGTTGTCAACAAGCCAATTCACCTTGAAATATGTGTTAACTATTTACACTAAACAAGCTGTTTCAATTTGTATTTATCTGTAACACTCTTAGTACATTTCCTAGACCTGAAGAAGACCTCTGTGTAAGCTCAAAAGCTTCTCTCTCTCACCAATAGCAGTTGAGGAATAAAATATCTTACCTCATTCACTTTGTCTCTCTAATATCCTGGGATCAACATGGTGACAACACCACTGCATAAATCAGTGTTGTATTATTCTTGATGTTGTTGAAAGGCGTATTTAAGAGAAAGGTTTTGCAATGTTTCTAAAGACAATCAGACTCTGGATAATGAGGCCAAATTTTGATCCCATTGAAGTAACTGGAATTTAGCCACTCACTTCAAAGGAATCATGATTTGGTCAGTGGCCAAAACACACAAAGATCCCAGTGTGGATCCAGGCAGCTTGGAGAAAATGAATGCAATAGAGATATAAGGGTGATATTCTCATCTCCGCTAAACCAGAGCAGATGCAGAGTAGCTCCATTGACACCACCAGTTTAACACTGACAAGGTCTTGGACCAAAGACACAGGACTAAGTTCAGTAGTAACAAACTCTGGTGGAAGTTATTTGTCAGGGGTCATTTTGTTATAATATTGGTGTGAATGGGAAAATGCCATCACATGCACCGATCTGGTATTCCATATGCCATCCAGTGTAAATCTAGTCACATCCAAACTGAGAAAGGATCTAAGAAGTTGGCCTGTTATTAGTATTAGAATGCTATCTTTGTGCATGGTTGTGTACACTGCA
>NW_027424870.1:22436-30037 GCF_003597395.2 Chelonoidis abingdonii
TTGATAGCCCACACAATATGTTTTAAACATACTAACCTCTCTAAACTGAAGCCCAGGCAGTTGAAGCCTCCAGACAAAGCCTGTCTATATTAATCCTACCCAAGGAAATGCAGGAGGTTGATGGAACTAGAACTCAGCTCTCCTCTTCTATCTTTGTAGACTCTGTCCCACACTGCTGCCCACTAAACAAAAATACTGTCCACATGTACACAGAACATACACCTAGGAAGAAATAGTCCATCCCCAAAAGAGTTGTCAAAGCAGACAAGACAGACAAATGGAGGGAGGGGAAAGAGAGGCAGAAGTGACAGCCCCAAGGTCACAGTGAAGGTCAGGGGCAGAGATAAGAGTAGAACCCAAGTCTCCTGACTGCCACTGACCCGCTCTATATAGACATAAATTCGCAGAGGGAAATAATACAACCTAGCAGTAACTGAGCAATGCTACTAGCCCATCATTGCCCAGAGATGGAAATGTAGCTATGATTTGGTGCCATAAATCAATGTATAAACAGGCAGCAGGCCGCCTGTGTGGTGTTGGGATGGAATCATCACAGAGGAGCTGCCATGTGGGACTCCTGATAAGTTTACGCTGCTTTTCCCAGGAAAGTAGGAATTAGGGTCAGCAGATGTCCCGGTTTTTGGGTTTTTTTCTTATATAGTCTCCTATTACCCCCCACCCCCGTCTCGATTTTTCACATTTTCCGTCTGGTCAGCCTAGTGGGAATCAGGCTGTGTGGGCATTTTAGTTTCAAGGACAAGTTATGAGTCTAGTGTCTGTAGCAATAGGAGCAAAACGTTGGCTAACATTGTTGGATTTGAGTTGTACTTTGTTCCATTCTCCATACTGCATTTGATCAAGCCACATATTGGGCCATATCCTCAGATGGTGTAAACTGACCAAGCTACATTAAGGGAGCAATGCCAATTTACACTCCTTTGATAACACAGCGGAGTAGTGCTCTGTTTGTGAGTGGTGAGGAACACTAGCTACTCCAGTCAATAGTAGTGACCAATGTTGTGCACCTTTGACATTCACATCATGAGAGATTATGGAAAGAGGAATCAGGGTCACTCTCTCTCTCTCAGTATAATCTTGACCACTGCCCTTGTCTTTCCTTCCATAGGCAGGACACGATGAACTAAGACAGAAAATGTCCAACCAAACCAACATAACTGAGTTCCTTCTCCTGGGATTCTCTGATGTTCGGGAGCTGCAGATTTTGCACTTTGTGGTGTTTCTGGTACTTTACCTGGCAGCCCTGACAGGCCCCCGGCGGTTCGGGATCGGCGAGCTGCCGCAGGCCATCTGCAGCAGTCCACCGCAGCCGCGTTCCTGACCCCGGAGGGGGCGCCCCGGTCTGTCCGCCCGCTTCCTGACCCGCCAGAGCGCCCCGATCTGCGGACCTCTCGGCGGCTCCCTGACCAGAGACGCCCCCGGTGTGGACTGCCGCGGCTGCTCCCTGACCGGTAGACGCCCTGGTGTGCCCGGCCGCTCCAGCGCCTTCCTGACCCGAGCGCCCTGGGCTGCCAAGCTGCGCGTGATTCCCGGGGGGCCCCCTCAGCTGCCGGGCTGCCCGGTGTGCGTGCCGGGGCGCACCTAGCTGCCGGGCTGCATGGCAGCTGCTACTGCCTGCGCTCAGACTACCCAGCGGCCGCGCAACCATTAAAAATTGGGGCGCCGCTATTTGGGCGCCCCAAATCTTGTTGCCTAGCAACCACTATTCCACACTAAATGGTGCCCGCCCTTACTGTTGGAATTCTGAGCATGTTACCCTCAATTTGAATCTGCTCCATCTTGATAACGAGTCATTGGACGAAAGCAAGCAAGCCATCAGAACTCTCTAGCCTGTGGTTAGCCATCTCTGGCGGTGCAACCCAGGTCCAGTTCCCCGCTTCAAGACTCTGTAGTTATTTATTGACAGAGACCCGCTGATAATACCCCATCACTGAGATGGACACCTGGCCTATCCTTTCTCAGAGCACGTCCTTGCAGTGTTTTTCTCTCTCTGCTAATCCACACTTGCCTGTTATTCAATCCATGTGACAGGTTAGTTGGGGCTGTGTGGTCGGGTGACCTGACTCACAAGAGGAGCTGATCCTCAGGCAAGGGGACAGATATATGGACAGCCTCAAGGGAGTCTCTCTGGAACCAGATCTGAATGGGCCTGAGACGAGAGAGCTGGAACCGATGCTTTATCAAGGTAGACTCGAAATTCAGCCAAGGGTCTCTGAAGGACCAGAGAATCCAAGTCAGAGGACTTGGAAGAAGCTCTCCAAGGTGCTTTGCTGGAGTGACTGTACGCGGGACAGGACCATCGCAGAGGGAATTGGAGCCCAGAAGGAGCGTATGCCTCGTGCTAGACGAACAGCAGCCTGGAGGGACTGGTTGAAAACCTTTTATTTAGGCAAATAACAGATCCCAGTAGCAGAGACATTAAATGCACCCTTGTCGGTTGTTTACAGGGAAAGGAAGCAAACTGAGGCCAGGCAAGTACTACACATGTCTTATCCCTAATCCACAAAACACCAACCATGAGATATATTTCCAGTTTCAAGGGTACACTGTATTTAAGTAGCATACCCGAATGGTTTGCTGGATCAGGCTCAGGCAAAATCATGGAGGAGTTTCAACATCACACCCTGAGTTTCTGAAAATAGATACTCAGTGTGTAAAGTTCTCAGACTCTGTTGACTTTCAATGGAAACAATTTTAACACCATGAGAATTTGTCCTCTTTAAACCTGCAATAATATGTTAATTCATGATGGCTAGCTTGTCTAACTCTGTCTTTCCACATATCTCTTTGTCTTTCTATGGCGACCTGGGATCAATCCCACTTAGAAAATTTTCCTTTAGATAATAGAGCATGCAGCAAGTGACAAATATCATTCCCTCTATTCAGCATTGGTGAGCTCATCTGGAGATACTGTGCCATTTGGGCCCACACTACAAGAAGGATTGGACAGAGTCCGCAGAGGTCAAGAAAAAATGATTAGTTTCAAACACGCAGCTTTAGTCTGTATCTGCAAAGAACAGGCTACATGTGGCACCCTTAGGGTTTATGCTATACTACCTGCTGATTGGTGGGCGAGTTTGATGTATTGGGGATCATTTTCGCATCTAGTTGACTGATGAATCGACCCTGACATCAACGCTGTACTCCACCCTTGGCAGTAGATAAGTGGAATCGGATCTTGGGCCGAGCTGCAGGAGTCAAATTACGTTGTAGAATGGCCCATTAGTTGAATAACATCCTTTGACTTCAACATATGAATAGCATAGTTGAACTTTATCTTAGTTCAACCATCCTGCTGGCAGCCCGCCTTAGAGACTAACTAGATGACATACAGTACATGAAAACGGTGCGTTGCCCTCCCATCTCTTAAAAGTAATTAATTAATTGGCGTAATAGCACAGAAAAAAAAAATGAGTAAGATCAAGGCCCATTTAGACAGTTTGACCAGAAAGTGGGATTACTTACATAGGAAAATAATTATGTTAAGCTCAGCACATCCACTCCTCTCATTTAAATATGAATGATGTATTATTGAATAATTCAACGTCAGCAATTTCTTGTCTGTTTTTTAAAGCGTTTCGTTGCAAAATTGCCACCTTTAGTCCTGATACTGAACTAGAGTGAAGTTTCTCTATGGTTTTGAATGTTTGATTCCTAGTCAATTGTGTCCATTTCTTGCATAAAACTGTCAGGTCTTGGCAGTAGTCATGCAGAAGGCATTGCTGGCAATTAGGCAATAATCACATTGTAGATGGCTGGAGCACAACTATGAGGACGAACTAAATAACTGTCATTGTTTAGTATGCAGAAGAGAAGAATAGGGGATTTGATAGCTGCTTTCAACACCTGAAAGAGTCCATAGGAGAATGATCCGCTGTCCATTTACCATGAAGAACCAGGTCATGTCTCAGTTTGCCATGGGGCAGTTTAGCTGGATATAGGAAAAACTTTTTCATAGAATGTGGCTGTGAACACTGAATTGGACCTAGGGAGGTGGTGAGCTCCTTCCTTAAGGTCTATATCCGCTTGCAAATACCTGAGCTGGCATATTTAGTTGGGGATTGGTCCTCTTGGCAGTGTGGACTAGCATCCTCCTGAGTCCCTTCCAACCCGATATTCTTGATCATATGATCCACTCAGAAGGAACGAGCCATTTTAAGAAATGTAATCCAGTTGAACAGCCTTTAAAGTTCAAAAACCCAGTATTTAGAAGACTTTGTTAGCTGAGCTGTGGGTAAGTTTGGGAGAGAAATTCTTTGTTAAATAATGTTAATAAATTAATTTTTAAAAGAAAAGTCATGATCTGGCATTCTTGTATAGGAAATGAGTCTCAAAACTTTGCATAAACTATTCCATATCTGTCTATCTATCTTCTATCTACAATTCCACAATCAAATGATAAATCCATCAATTATGACACAAGTGATATGTGTTAGACAAAGAATGGACCTCTCTCCTCTCTCTCTCTCTATCTAATTTCAAGACTCTGCCTTACACTGCTATAGCAGTTTACACAACTAAAAACCAAACCAAAAAAAACAAAAAAAAAAAAAAAAAAACAACCAAAACATCACTGCACCAAACAGAAAAATAGACATACCCCAAAAATAATCACACTCCCTCAACTACCAAGTGAGCACCCTCCTTAATCTCCTAACTTATCGTAATCTGACCCTAGAAACAATCTACACGAGGCGATCGGCATAGGACCCCCATACCCAGTCTCAGCGTAGATCAACTCATAAATGAGCCTACTCTTCCCCAATTACACCAACTTAGCTCACACCCACTACCCCCTGACAACACATCAATTAACTATCCACCAGCAAGACTCTCGCTACTACTAACTGTCCTATTTCTCATTGTCAAGACCCTCGTAGATTAAAACTTAGTATGGCACCCACAACCCACAATCAGTCACCCAGAGCCACGACTCTGACATCTCCCTCTCGTTTACGGAATGACCCAACTCAATCACACCCTAACCTATACTCATCAATATCTGCATTATTCTTCCAACACGCTGCTAACTGGAAAACCTCCACACTTGAAAACATCCTCGCTTGTTCTATAGGCCCACCTCGACAATATATTCCTTACTCGAAAGGACTTGGCCTAAATTCCAGTTACACTATCAAATGGAGAAACAAAAAATTTAGGACCATCATTTATCCAGAGTCCTCACGAACCTGTCTCTTAGAAACAATCTAGACAACCAAACCTTTCATACAAAAAACGAAATTAAATACGCTCTTCAAACAAACCCATCACCACTAAAAAAAGCAAATAATACACACTAGATTTCCCCTGTCAGCTGTCGTTGCTCAACCACCATGCATTGCTACCACAGTATCATACAGAGAGCCCAACTCAGCAAACACCTTGCTAATAGATATACTTTATTCCTCAACTGCTTATATGTGAGGAGAAGAACGCTCTCCGACACTCTACACAGATGTCGTCTTCAGGATCTGAACCATGCTCATCTCGAGTCTTACAGACATACTAAACAAACTGAAACCAGTGTTAGTCCTCAACAACATCTAGACCCCCATCTTCTCTCACCCCACTTGGCAGGACCAACTTCGTTGACAACAACAGGATCATCATAACAAACCTTAACTAATCATACTCCATCAGAACCACCAATCTGACCAAAAATCTCCCAAGAACTCCCTATCTTCTAGGTCCCTCAGGAAAACCTAATTCCAACGCTCCATCTATTCACTCTGAAGACAAGTTCCCCACCCAGAACCACAACACAGCGCACAACTCAAACACAGACCAGAACAACCAGATACTCATAAACCCACCTCTAGATCAATACCCCACCTGACTATGATAGATCCCCAGACCCCGCCCCACAAAACCCATCATGTTACCCCCAACACTCACGAGTCCCATCACAACAAACCCACAATAACCTATCAAAAACCACTATATGACAAACTGCATCCGCCTAATCCATAGTCAAAACAAAATGCCCCCACAAACACAACCGATATATGATAAAGTGACAACCCCCACACCAATATCACATCTCTTGAATGACCTCCAAAGGTAACAACTAATAAAACCAACACAGACAAAAACACCCCACAATGCCAAAACCTGTAGAACACACCCAACCAAAATAAAACCTTATTCAAACAAAAAAGTCATCCCTAGCTCTGCAAAACAACAAATCTAACTACCTATCTCTCAAGTACATACACCTCCACCCACAAAGGAACTTCAACCAAAAACACCCATTCACCGGGAAAAATGGCCGATAACCGGGCCTCAACTTAAAATTATAACCACCTCTAGAACATAACCTGCCAAAACAACATCAACTGAACTGTAAGAGCACCGAGAACCCATGAAGCCACCTATATCGCCTTCAATCTACAACCCCATCCCATCAAAATAATCACTAACAAACCACACACCACACCCGCAACCCTCCCTTCCACACTCAAAACAGTACACCCAACCCCGAACCTCACCCCCCACCCCACAACCCAACACCACCACCCACCAAACAAACACACACACCAAAACCACCCACCCAACCACCTACACCAAACACACCAACAACCACAACAACAAACAACCACCACACCCAACAAACCCAAACAAAAAACCCAAACCATAAACCCCCCCACCCACCAAAAAAGCACACAAAAAACAACACACACAACCACCACACCAAAAACAACCAAGCACACCAACCCACACCCCACCCCCAACAAAATGGAGACACCCATCTGCAGTTACTCGAAACACTATTACTTACACTCGGTAATCAACCTAGAAGCTAACTCCACTTCAGCTCATAAGTGCGCAGTCCGAGAATACCACTATACACTGACAGCTTGCATCAAAAAAAAACAAAAATCAACACAATACTCCAATACAGCGACAATAACAAAGCATACCCATCACTCCACATATTTCGCTCACACAAAAGAACTAGTATACGCAACCACTGATTCAAAAAATCAGCAAAACACCCAAAACTCTCATAATTCTTGAATCCCGCACCACAGACCACCAGGACACGTTCAGCTGATTTCCTTCAGGGCAAGTTTTGATTCTCCTTGTTCCTCATGTATAAATGAGCGGATTCATCACTTATGCACACGGAATAAAGGAACACCCACCAGAATCAGACCTGTGGAGAACGAGGTGGGTTTCAGTAGCAAATGAATGCCAGTGAAAAACAAACAGGAAGACACAATAGAGTAAGTGAGGAGTGAATTAAGCTATAGGCCCGACCCTGGCTCGTGGGAAGATATCTCAGCCACTTTGGAAGGTTCTGCGTGTTAAGACAATAATAAACAAACCAGTTAAGTCCTAAACCATGCACCGATGAAACCCAACTTCACCAAACGTGTTCAGAGCAAGCGGCTTCGAGTTATTGGCGGAATTTCACAGAAAACTTATTCACATTATGCCGAACAGAAGGAATTGCAATGTGCACCTGGTGTTGCATGAAGAATAGTACAATATAACACTATCCGGCATGTGCTATTTGAACACACTCTCCTGTTCATAATAAGCTCAATAGTGCATGGTCTGCAAGTGGCAACATAATCATC
>NW_027424870.1:30062-36691 GCF_003597395.2 Chelonoidis abingdonii
GGGGGGGTGAAATGTCCCGGCGCCTAGGGCGTCAGAAATCCTAGCACCGGTGTAATGACAGAAACAGCGCAGTGGTTAGAGGACTCACCTGAGAGATGGCAGATCCTTCTTCCAGTCCCTTTTCCTCACAAGGCAGAGGAGGGATTTGAACCAGGGCTCTCCCACATGCCAGCTGTGTATCCTAGCCATGGGTCTGACAGTTATGAGCTAGAAGCTCAGCCACATTGCAAAAAAATACCATATGTGCTCGACCCTTGGATCACAAGCCAAGATGAATGCCTTCCACCAGCCTGGACTGAGGCACCTAATACTGCAACAGGGGTAGGACTTAGCATAAACCCTAAGGGGAGGGCTAACTTAGTGATTTGAGCATTTTTCCTGCTAAACCTAGGGTTCAGTCCTTGAGGGGGCAATTTATAGAGATCTGGGGCAAAAATTGGGGATTGGTCATGCTTTGAGTAGGAGGTTGAACTAGATGAATAGGAGTTTGGGGATTTGAAAGTGTAGGACTGTTCCCATCTCATCTAAGACAGGGACCTTCTCACCTCTAGCTCACACAAATCAATTTGCTCCCAGCTGGGTATCAGTTAAAGGTTATTCCATTCGCTGGATATCTGAATGTCCGTGGTAGCTGGGCACCTTTGAAAATTAAGCCCCTTTGAAAATGCCAGCTGAAGGCTTTGGGAAGTGGAAGTTTACCCAGCCTCAAATTTTACAGTTGGCCTATCTTTTCTCATTGGCCAAACAAAAACAACAGAAAGAAGCAGGCCTGAGCTTTGGAGTGTTCAACGCCCACCTTCCATTCATCGCTGAGCGCACAGGGACAATTCACCCCTCAAGTCCACTAGTGGCAAAGTTGGCACAAGCATCTAAGCTGTATGAACTGGATTGGTGACCTGTGTACATTTCATAAGAATGGTTAGGGCCGGCTTTAGCCAGTGAGGGGCCCGATTCATGGGGCATGTTCTCTCCCTGCGACACTTCGGATTTCCGCGCTTTGGCGGTGGAAGCGGGGCCGCAGAGCTCCGGCCACAGGAGCAGGGCAGCCGCACTTGCCACTCTCGGGCCGGGGAACCAGGACCGTGGGGTTGCGGGGATCCGGCCGGGGTAGGAGGGCCGCAGGGATGTGGGGCTCCGGCTGGGAGAGCGGTGCTGTGGGTTTGCGGGGCTCCAGCTGGGGAACAGGGAGAAAAGGCAAAAGCTGACATTAACATTGTTTCAATCTGTGTCAGGGCGGCTCCAGGCCTCAGCACGCCAAGCCCATACTTTGGGCGGCAAGCCACGGGGGGTGCTCTGTCTGTTGCCGGGAGGGCAGCAGGCAGGCCACCTTCGGCGGCTTGCCTGCGGAGGGTCCACTGGTCCCGCAGCTCCGGTGGACCTCCCGCAAGCGTGCCTGCGGAGGGTCTGCTGG
The DNA here is from genome assembly GCF_003597395.2 of Chelonoidis abingdonii. Lineage (NCBI taxonomy): Eukaryota > Metazoa > Chordata > Testudines > Testudinidae > Chelonoidis > Chelonoidis abingdonii. Next base: position 31,474 of record NW_027424870.1, read on the forward strand.
TCCCAAGGCTTAGTGGAGCCGTGGGACCAGCGGACCCTCTGCAAGCATGCCTGCGGGAGGTCCACCAAAGGGTAGTCTGAGCGCAGGCAGTAGCAGCTGCCATGCAGCCCGGCAGCTAGGTGCGCCCCGGCACGCACACCGGGCAGCCCGGCAGCTGAGGGGGCCCCCCGGGAATCACGCGCAGCTTGGCAGCCCAGGGCGCTCGGGTCAGGAAGGCGCTGGAGCGGCCGGGCACACCAGGGCGTCTACCGGTCAGGGAGCAGCCGCGGCAGTCCACACCGGGGGCGTCTCTGGTCAGGGAGCCGCCGAGAGGTCCGCAGATCGGGGCGCTCTGGCGGGTCAGGAAGCGGGCGGACAGACCGGGGCGCCCCCTCCGGGGTCAGGAACGCGGCTGCGGTGGACTGCTGCAGATGGCCTGCGGCAGCTCGCCGATCCCGAACCGCCGGGGGATATTTAAATAGAGAGTGGGAATGGCTGAGCCATTAGACACATTCAATTTATTTCCCTATGTTAAGTATCCTCACACTTTCTGGTCAAACTGTCTCAAATGGGCTCTTGATTCACTACAATTTTTTTTCTCCTGTTGCTAATAGCCCATCTTAATTAATTAGCCTTTTAGAGTTGGTAGGGCAACTGCCACCTTTTCATGTTATCTGTATGTATCTAGTTAGTCTCTAAGGCCTGGGCTGCACTAGCAGGGATGGTTGAACTAAGATATACAACTTCAACTATGCTATTCATGTACCTGAAGTCAAAGTATGTTATTTCAACTTACCTGGCCATTCTCACAACGGTAAATTGACTCCTGCAGCTCCCCCACCGATTCCACTTACTCCTCCTGCCAAGGTGGAGTACAGGCGTTGATTCAGGGATCGATTCATCATGTCCAGACTAGATGCGATAAATCGATCCCCAATACATCAAACTCTACCCACCAATCCAGCAGGTAGTATAGACATACCCTAAGGTGCCACATGTACGCCTGTTCTTTTTGCAGATACAGACTAACACAGCTGCTTCTTTGAAACTAATCATTTTTCTTGACCTCTGCTGGACTCTTTCCAAATCCTTCTTGTAGTGTGGGGCCCAAAACTGGGCACAGTACTCCAGATGAGGCCTCACCAATGCTGAATAGAGGGGAATGATCATGTCTCTCAATCTGCTGACAATGCTCCTACTTATATAAAAGGAACATTTTCTAAGTGGGATTTGACCCCAGGTCTCCATAGAAAGACCAGAAGAGATAATTAGTGGAAAGACAGAGTCTTAGACCACTCAGCCATCCTGACATTAACCATATTATGCAGGTTCCTTAAAAAGGAAGGGACAAATTCTCACCTGGTGTAAATTGTTATATCTCCATTGAAGTCAACAGAGCTCTGAGAATTTACACAACCTGAGGATCTATTCAGAACACTCATGGTTGTGAATTTGAAACTCCCCTCCACTGAATATTCTGCACTGAGGCCCTGATCCAGCAAACCACTTCAGGGCATGCTTAACTTTAAATACATGTGTAATCCCATTGAAAACTGGAAATTAATCTCATGCTTGTGTTTTGTTGGATTAGGGATAAGACCAACTGGTGTCAGACTTGCCACTGCCTCAGTTTCTCCTCTTTCCCTGTAAAACAAACTGCTACAATTGGTGCATTTAAATGTATCTCTGCTTCTGGGATCTGGTTATTGACATAAAATAAAAGTTTATCTCAAAGCCAGTCTCTCCAGGCTGCTTTCTCTAGGCTCACGAGGCCATTACACTCTTCCTGGGCTCCTAATTCCCTCTGCGGATTGTGTTCCTGCCCGGCAGTACAGGTCACTCCAGCCAATCCTCCCCTCTGGAAAGCTTCTTCCCAAGTCCTTTCTGACCCTGGATCCCCTCTGGGTCCCCTTCAGGAGACTCCCTGTGCCCTGAAATTCTTCGAGTCCTTACCCTTGGATTACAGCATCAGTTCCAGCTCTCTCTGCTCCTCAGGCCCATTCCAGACTCTGGGCTTCTCCAGAGAGACCTCCTCTGAGTCTGTCCTACCCACTGGTCCCCCTTGCTCTGATGGATCAGGCTCCCTCTTGTGATTCCTGGTCACCCGACCCAGCCACAGCCCCAAACTCAAACCTGTCACCTGGGATTGAATAACAGGCCAAAAGTGTGGATTAGCAGAGAGAGAAAAACACTGACAAGGACGTGCTCTGAGAAAGGATGTAGTGCCAGTGTCCACATCATCAGTGCTATGGGGTATTATCAGGAGGGTCTCCCTGTCAATAAATAACTACAGAGTCTTTGAAGCAGGGGACTGGACCCTGGGTTTGCCACCTCCCAGAGGATTGCGCTAACCAGCAGGCTAGAGAGTCACTCTGATGCTTGCTTGCTTTCTGTCCCAATGACTGTCTTTATCCAAGATGGAGCAGATCAAATTGAGGGTACCCATCTCAGAATATCCAACAGTCAGGGCCGGTGCACCCATTTAGGCGAACTAGGTGGTTGCCTAGGGCACCAAGATTTGGGGGCGCCAAAAAGCGGCGCCCCCCCCAATTTTTTAAATGGTTGCAGCGGCCGCTGCAAAATTTTGAATTTTCAGTGAAACCCCAAAATATGAGTTTTATTTATGTATCTATTTTTCACTTTTTGTCTGTCAAAAAATTCAGCTGAAAAAGGCACATTTTAAGATTAAAATCATTTTTTTTTAGTTTTCAGTTTTCCAAGAATAATCAATATTCCAAGAAAATATTCTGAGAAAAAATGTTTAGCTGAAAATTGAATTTTCCATTCCATAAAACAACAAAGAAACAAACAAACAAAATATATCAACACATAGATTAACAAAGAGAAGGTTCACAGCACCTACCTAGAGAAAAAAAAAAATTGTGGGTCAGGCTCTAATTAAGGAATCACTATAAGTCCCTTGTTAGGCCTGGAGACACTGAGGCACAAAGAATTGAGCTAACTTGGTGTCTTGATCACCTTTCTAGCCACTGTTACCTGGCTGTACTTGTTATCATAGGCTGGGATGTTAAAGGAGTCTAAGGGAGTTCATGTCCTTACTCCCTTAGACTCCTTTGCAAAACTCAGGCTTAATGTTTCTGAAATTCAAGAGAAGCCCAGGCCTTGAAGTGAATGAGATAGAACACAGGACCAGGATTGCAAGGGGTTTAGGCACCTAAGAATGGAGATACACACCTATTGGGATTTACAATAGCACCTAACCACATTAGGCTCCTAATGCCATTGAATGTCAATAGGACTTAGCCACCTGGCTCACTTAGGGGCTTTGATAGATCCCACTAGGCACCTGTCTCCATCTTTAGATGCCTAAATGCCTTTGTAATCCTGACCCACAGATAACATAGAACTGGGCTGGAGTTGGGGAACTTGAAGGAGATCCTAGGCCTGTGCTATGCAGAGGGACAAACTATAGGATCATAATGGCTCCTTTTGGCTTTCTCTATGTCTCTTTAAATTTTTGACTCTGGGCCTCTGCTGTTGAGCTGTGCAGGGCTCTGGGGAGTGAGTCCCATAAGCCTGAAAATGGACATAGATAAGTCACCTTCCACAGCATCAGTTCTTTAATATCAGTGAAGCTCAAAGCCAGCTGCACACAGCTCATCTCCTGAGGGTAACAGGTCTGTGCCTAGCTCTGTCAGATCAGTCTAAGAGTGAGAGCAGAAATTACTCGTACATGGCTTAGCTTTTGGCTGTTAGATACTCCAGTGGTGTTAACAATGGAGTTAGATAGATAATGACCAAAGAATCCTGGCACTGGAGGATCGAATGCATCCCAAGTTTGGGAAAAAATCCACAATGACCTGCACAGTAAGTTCATTATTTCAATTAAATATATTTGGGGATTAATATACAGAACATACATAAGACCCAACATGTAAATTACATTTTGAACTCTGTAAGGCTTTTGCTATCTATTTAGTCATACATCTAGATCCAATCAGAAAAAAAAATCAGTGGAAAATTTTGACTTTGCACTAGAAACCCGAATTCAGAAAAGTTTTGGAGACTTGGCAGCCAAAAACTACTTTTTTCAACTGAAAACTTCAAAACTAAACATTTTAATTTGAAAACAAAATAAAACTGGGGTTTCCAATTTTTTTTAAAAAATAATATCACAGACACTTTCCCTGACCATTTTTGTTTAGTTTAAAATCCTGTTTTTGAAAACAAAAATTTGAATGAAAATTTCTGACTGCCCCTTATTACAAATGGAGTTGTTAGCAAAAGTGGGAAACATCAATAGTTGTGAATAATACCATGATTTCCAACCCATTTGTGTTATTGCAACTGTGTTTATTTCTGTTTCAAAGGAATAGCGAGCAGATGATAAAAATTGAGTAACAAGCAAAGCTGTTAGCCACAGAATGTGTTTTACAACCCTTAGTACCTTTCAACTTAAAGTAGGAGTTGAACTGGCTAGTTAAGTTCTGGCTATCCTGACACAACCCAAGAAGAGAAAGGAGGTCAACGGGAAGAGAACCCAGCTCTCCTATTCCAGCATCAGAGCCTCTGCTTCACACCGGTGCCAGCCAAACACCAACGCTCTTGACAAGGGTACAGAAGACAGACATAGTAAGACACAGACACTCCGCACAGGAGCTCAGTGCAACTAGACAAGGCCAGGGCTGACGAAGGGGAGGGGGGGGAAGCCGGTACAAATTACTGGGACCCGGTGGTCCGGAAGGGGGCCTGACTATGTTGCATATGTGATTTTAATTTATGTTTTTTAAAAATGTTTATTTTTTTTATATGTTTTTTAAGAATAAATGTTTTCTTTTCCTATTCCGTGTTTCTTTTGTATACCAGGCAGGGCATTTTTTTTTCCTGCACATCAATACAAATCCCGGAAAAAGATTTTTAGCCAGTCCACCCTTGGTGGGGAGCCCGAAATTTTTTTTTCACTGGGTCCTGAACCTACTCTCAGCAGCCCTGGACAAGGCAGCGAAAGGGAGAGAGGAACTATTAGAGATGAGCTGGTGCTCAGTGCGCTGGCCGTGTCTGTGTCGTGTTTCCCTAGGACAAGGGAATCAGGCTGTGCTGGTGGTTTAGAAGTTTAGTTTCCTGTCCAAGTGATGAACTTGCTGTGTGTCAAAAGACCATATGACAGGAAGGGACTTGAGTCATCAAGTCCAATCCTCTGCTACCACGGCTACCCTGTCATATAATCTCCATCAGAAACTGACCCATCCCCATGTTAATCTAGTTGGGTTGGATGCTC
>NW_027424871.1:0-13325 GCF_003597395.2 Chelonoidis abingdonii
GGAAATGGGTAAATAACATTTCCCTTTTCCCTTTTCTCTTCCTCCAAAGCATTCATGATTTCATACATCACTGTCATATTCCCCCTTTGTCGTCTCTTTTCCAAGCTGAACAGTCCTAGTCTTTTAAATATCTTCTCATATGGGAGCTGTTCCATACCCTTAATCATTTTTGTTGCCCTTCTCTATACTTATGCCAACTCTAACATACATTTTTTTAGATGGGGTGTCCTGACCTGCACACAGTATTCAAGTTGTGGGCGCATCATGGATTCATAAAGTGGAATTATGTTATCTTCTGTCTTATTATCTATCTCTTTTCTAGTGGTTCCTAACATTCTGTTAGCGTTTTTGACTGCTGATGCACATTGAGTGGATGTTTTCCGAGAACTATCTACACTTTTGAGAATTTTACCTGAGTTACATTTGAATAAGATTTATGGATATGGCTAAATTTGAATTGAGGATGCTCAGTACTTCACAGAAGCAGACAGCCTGGGTTCAGAATCAAACCTGTCCATCACCGGCAGCAGGAGAATTCCCCATCCCCTGCAGTCCCTGACTCCTTGCCAATTGTGTTGTGCCTCACAGGAGTCAAAGGCTACTTTAGCTCCACCTGCTGCAGAGACAGCTCTCTGAGGGAAATGCCAACATTATATTTCATGTAGCCCCCTTGCCCCCCCCCCACCTTGTGGCTTAAGCTTCCTCTCTGCTGCTTGCTAATCAGAGTGGCTTGTCTTCCCTCACGGCATGCATTGAATCCTGGGTTCTTTATTTCAGGAGGAAGATGATATTCAACAAATGAAAGGCCACACTCAAAAATAACAGTATAACAAAGGGAACTTTACTGGGGACAGAGATCAAAGGCTCTAGGGAAATAACATAAGAACAGCCACACTGTGTCAGAACAATAATCCATCCGGCCCACTATCCTGTCTTCTGACAGTGGCAAGTGCCTCATCCATCAGAGGGAATGAACAGAAGGGGAATTTTTCTAATGATCCATTTCTTGACATCCAATCCCAGCTTCTGTCAGTCAGAGGATTAGGCACACCCAGAGCACTGGCTTGCACCTCGGAGCCTTAATAATTACTGAAGGAGCTATCTTCCATTAACTTATCTTGTTCTTGTTTTTTTGAACCCCATTATATTTTTGACCTTCACAACATCCTTTGGCAACAAGTTGCCCCTACTATATCCCTTCCCCTAAGGCCCTACCCCTACCCCACCTCTTACCGTTCCCACACTGCCCCTGTGTAGATTACTATTGAATCATGGAATGTCATCAAGCCGAGACCTCACTTGGCAAAGAAAGTCAGAGGGGCAGGAGTTCAAGGGCAGTCGGGTATTGTCATAAAGAGATGGTTAAGGGTTAATGTCTCTTTTACCTGTAAAGGGTTAAGAAGCTCACTGAACCTGGCTGACAGCTGACCAGAGGACCATTAGGGAGACAAGATACTTTCAAATCTTGGTGGAGGGAAGTCTTTGTTTGTGCTGTTTGTTGGTTCATTGTTCGCTCTTGGGGCTAAGAGGGACCAGATGTACACCCAGGCTTTCCCAATCTTTCTGAATCAGACTTTCATGTTTCAGAATAATAAGTAATAGCCAGGCAAGGCGAATTAGTCTTATGTTTGTTTTCTTAACTTGTAAATGTGTCTTTTTACTGGAAGATTTTAAACCCTTTTGCTGTAACTTGAATCTAAGGCTGGGGGGAGGTCCCTCTAGTCTATATGAATCTGCAGTACCCTGTAAAGCATTTCCATCCCGGTTTACAAGAACAATTTTACCTTATCTTCTTTAATTAAAAGCTTTCTTTTTAAGAACTTGATGATTTTCTCGTTAAAACCAAAGAATGAGTCTGAATTCACCAGGATTGGTGAGGGAAAGAGGGGAGTTAATTCCTCTTGTTTAAGATCAAAGAAGTTTGGAATCTGTGTAACTTCTCAGAGCAACCCAGAGAGGGGAGAGTCTGGATGGTTAATTCTCCTTGTTAAAGACACAAGGGTTGGTCTTGATTCCCCAGGGAAGGTTCTGGGGAACAGAAAAGTGTGCCAGACACAGACTTCGGCTAGTGGCAGTGTACCAGACTAAGCTAGGAATTAAGCTTAGAAGGGCCATGCAGGTCCCCCACATTTGAACTCTAAAGTTCAAAGTGAGAAAAAACCTCGACAGTGATATAGAAAAAACATCCACGTGTTACAAGAACTGAACATATTCATCAAGTGAAAAAGATCTAGATAGATACATTGTTGACATTTCAATAGACTCTCCCACTTCTTATTTATTCTCCAAGCCAAACCATATTAGCAGAGGAGCCCAGTGTTTCACATTCACCTTTTCTAATTACTTGTGGCCAGAAGCTTCTTCTTCAGATTGATTAAGCAAGAATATACTCTCCTATATACTAATCTTGCGACAAGAATGGGGCTAGCCCAGGATTGAATGCTAATTCACTACTCCAGGCCAATATTTTGCTAACAAGAAAAAAACCATCTCATTTATCCTCTCAGTTAATAAGCAATGGACAACTATGAACTGTTTCTCTCCCCTTTTTTTTTTTTTTTTTTGCAGAAAAACTCCAGAAGAAAAGGGTGAGTTTGCCTATTTTACTCAATAGTTACATTGACTGACCAAACTATGTGCCCTTAATGGTCAACAATTTCAACTGCCAAGGAATGCTACATTCATGCCCCGTGGATCTGGAAGTGGAGGTTCTATGTAGATACTCTGGAATCATGGATGTCATCAAGCTGAACGTCACTTGCAAGAAAGTCAGAGGGGGGTTCAAGGTCAACTGGTTATGATAGGAAAAAATCCACGCGCTACAGAAACTGACATATCCCTTCATGAAGAAGCTCTGGCTTGGGAGTATGGCAGGTCCGAGTTGCCAGTGCTTTGCCTGACCTTATATAACCGAGGCCATGCAAACACTCACCCTGTGCCTCACGGAGGAGGAGATTGTCCTCCCCAAGGCCCCCCAACTGGGAATAACTCTGTCTAGACCCTAGTGTAGCTCTTTGGACATTTCCTGCAAGGAAGTGCTAATTGACAGAAATGGGTGCTAGAGCAGGAAATACAACCTAGATACCTGTCTTCTGGATCGGTGTATTCACCGATCAGAGGAAGGTGTTGGCAGAGACTTTCCATGGACTGTGTCTATTCAGCTAGACAAAAACATTTTGGATGAAAAAAAAGGCAAGAAAGAGTAAGCATCTCATAGTTATATTGTCTCAGAGTTGAAGGACTATTCGATTTTTCCCAGTTCAGGAAAAGACTTTTTGAATTCAGTTACCTTCTGTGGGGTATGTAGCACAGCCCAAATTTTGCTTTCCACCGGGGCTGACTGCCGCGGCATGCCTTAACTCTGCCGCCTTACTTTAACCCCCGAAGAAGCTCCTTTGCCGTCTCCCACTCTGGCTTGTTCCTCCTTTCCCTCCGAAGGTGCACCCCAACTCTTTCCCACTTTCATATCTCCTCCCCCACGATGCTCTGGCCGTGCAGGAAAGTGTCAAGGGTGGCAGGAGGGATGTGGTGAGGGGGAGCAGGAGATTGGTGAGCCCTGCCTGTGAGGCATTTCTTGCTCAAGAAAGGTACCGCTTTCACTGGAGCTAAACATAAGTCCTTCGTAGGAATGTTTCCAGTACCAAACCAGAGGCTTGGATGATCTTTTCTGTGACGATATTTGGCTAATTTTGTCATACACATATAGAGACTTGCTGGTTCGATATCTGCTACATTGTTGAATTAAATAGACTCACCACTTTTGTGTTTCCAGAACCACACACTCTTGTAGAAACAATTGTAAAGGCAATGTACACACTGAAAGGACTCGTGCTAAATAAGCAAATGAAATGCAGCTCGTGATGTAAATGGTGTTACTGCTCCTGTCATAGCAGAAACCATATTAGGAGAGAGCATAGTGTCATATTCACCTTTGCTAATACTTGTGGCCATGCACTTCTTCTTCAATGATAACCAAGAAAACTCTCCTCTATCTACTACATCAGCGATAGAATCGGCTAGCCCGGATTAATAAAGCTAATCACTACCATGCCAATAGAGCTAATCAAGAAGAGAACATCTCATCAGCCTCTTCAATTCAAAGTCAATGGACAAACCTGAACTGTTTCTTCTCCCCATTTCCATTTTTTCTTTTTTTTTTGAGAACAACTCAGAGAGAAAAGGAGATTGCCTATTACTCATAGTACAGTGACTGACAAACTATGTGTGCCCTTATGGTTCCAACAATTCAACTGCCAAGGGACGCATCAGTGCATGCCCGTGGATCTGAGTGGTAGTCTGTGTAGATACTACTCGAACTATGGAATGCATCAAGCTGAAACGTCACTTGCAAAGAAAGTTAGAGAGGCAGGCATTCAAAGGCAATCGGGTATAATAGGAAAACAGCATCACACCTAACGGAACTGAACATCAATCATCAATGATAACTCTGAAATGGGGAGTGGCAGGTCAAGTCCAACTGCTGTCTGACCTTATAGTTAACCGAGGCGATGCAAACACACCCACCTGTGCCTCACGGGAGAGAGATTAGTCCTCCCCAAAAGACTCCCGTCAAGACTGAACCAACACTCGTGCAGAGCACCCAGTGTAGTAACCTGACAATTCCCTCAAAGGAATGGCTAATATTGAACCAGTAGAAATGGGTGCTAGAGCAGAGAAATACAACCTAGATACCTGTTCTGGATCGTGTATTCACAATTCGAGAAGGTGGTTGCAAGACTTTCATGAACTGGTCCTATTCAAGCTAACAAAAACATTGTGGAAAAAAAGGACAAGAAAGAATTAACAGCACTCAAAGTGTTTCATTTCCTCAAGATTTAAAGGAATTCTGATTTTCACTCAAAAAATGAAAGAGAATTAAGTTTCGATCAGTTACCCATTCAGTGGGTATGTAGGCACAGGCACCAACTTTGCTTTCCACAAGGTGCTTGCACAACCTCTCTGCCTCCAGGCCTGCCTTGCCTAATCCCTTAACTTAAGTCCCATCCCTTGCCTCCTCCCATCGTTCCTCTTACAGCCGTTCCCCCCCTCCCAAGAGTACCCCATCCTCTTCCACTCTCCTCCTACGTCTTCTCCTCCACTAGTGCCTTCTGCCTCTCCAGAAAGGTATCAGTGGGGAGCACAGGCGCTGCGGTGGAGGGGGAGGAGCTGATTGGTGGGGCCTGCCTGTGAGTGCAATTTCTGTCTCAGAAAAAGGGTACCCCTTTCACTGGAGCTCACGCAAGCCCTTCAGTAGGAAAGTGTTCGCTATGCCCCAAACCAGAGGGCATGGGAATGATGTTAATTAGGACTATAGGGGTTATATTAGTTCAATATATAACTTGGTTGCTGGAATACTGAGTGCAGTTCTGGTGTCCCCAGCTGAAGAAGGAAGTTGTCAAACTGGAGAGGGTTCCTAGAAAAGCACAGGAATGATTAAAGGATTAGATAACATGTGTTCTAGTGATAGACTCAAAGAGCTTAATCTATTTAGCTCACCAAAGAAAAGGGGTGACTTGGTTACACTCTAGCCGAATGTAGATAGAGAACATATATGTGATAATTGGCTCTTTAGTCTAGCAGAGTATGGTCTAGCAATATTCCATGGCTGGAAAGTGAAACTAGGAAAGTCAGACTAGAAATAAGGAATATATTTTTAAGAGTGAGGATAATTAGCTTTTTTAATAATTTACAGGGGATTGAGGTGGATCCTCTATCACTGGACATTTTTTTCTACAGCAAACATGAATTGTTTGGAGGATTTACTCTGGCGCACGTAATAGATTTTGAGAGTGCTTCCTTCCAGCCTTAAACAGTATGATGTTCATTGTGTCACTTGCTCCCTCACAGCTATTCTCCAATAAATACAGCTTTTGATATTTTAACTATTAGTTACCTTTGTTCTTGACCATATATTACAAAAGGTGCTATTGTTATCTTTAAATATATTTTTCTCTTTTCTAGGAGAAATGGAAAAGACAATAAGTAAGTCTGTGGCCTTTTTCTTCCATGTGCTCTACTCCTCTTTTTGATAGAGCAGATTACTTGGCTAATTTTGTCAATAATGTATATAAGGACTTGCTTGTTCTGAGCAGTGCTACTCATGCATTGTTGAAATCGAAATAGACTCACTCACCAATCCTGCTGGAAAGGTATAATGAGTGGGGTTCCACAGGGGTCTCTTTTGGGACTGGCTCTGTTCAATATCTTCATCAACGACTTAGATATTGGCATAGAAAGTATGCTTATTAAAGTTTGCAGATGATACCAAACTGGGAGGGATTGCAACTGCTTTGGAGGACAGGGTCATAATTCAACATGATCTGCACAAATTGGAGAAACGGTCTGAGGTAAACTGGATGAAGTTTAATAAAGACAAAGACAAAGTGTTCCATTTAAGAAGGAACAATCAGTTTCACACATACAGAATTGGAAGAGACTGTCTAGGAAGGAGTATGGCAGAAAGGGATCTAGGTGTTATAGTGGACCTCAAGCTAAATATCAGTCAACATTGTGATGCTGTTGCAAAAAAAGCAAATGTGATTCTGGGATGCATTAACGAGTGTTTTGTGAGCAAGACATGAGAAGTCATTCTTCCACTCTACTCTGCACTGGTCAGGCCTCATTTGGAGTATTATGTCCAGTTCTGGGCACCGCATTTCAAGAAAGATGTGGAGAAATTGGAGAGGGTCCAGAGAAGAGCAACAAGAATGATTAATGGTCTAGAGAACACGACCTATGAAGGAAGGCTGAAAGAATTGGGTTTTTTTAGTTTGGAAAACAGAAGACTGAGAGGGGATATGATAGCAGTTTTCAGATATCTAAAAGGGTGTCATAAGGAGGTGGGAGAAAACTTGTTCATCTTAGCCTCTAAGGATAGAAGAAGAAGCAATAGACTTAAACTGCAGCAAAGGAGGTTTAGGTTGGACATTAGGAAAAAGTTCCTAACTTTCAGGGTGGTTAAAGATTGGAATAAATTGCCTAGGGAGGCTGTGGAATCTCCATCTCTGGAGATATTTAATATTAGGTTATATAAATATCTATCATGAATGGTCTAGAGAGTATTTGGTCCTGCCATGAGGACAGGGGACTGGACTCAATGACCTCTCGAGGTCCCTTCCAGTCCTAGAGTCTATGAATATATAATAGGCTCTTTAGTCTAACAGAGAATGGTCTATCAAAATCCAGTGGCTGGAAAGCGAAACTAGGAAAGTCAGACTAGAAATAAAATGTACATTTTTAAGAGTGAGGATGATTAGCCATTGTTACAATTGCTAATCATTGGGTTATGGTGCATCCTCCATCACTGGAATTTTTTTTCTAAAGGTACTGCTCTACTGCAAACATGAATTCTTTGGGGGAAGTTCTCTGGACAATGCTATAGATGATGAGAGTGCTTCCTTCCAACCTTAGACACCATCATGTCCATTGTGTCACTTGCTCCCTTGCAGCTATTCTCCAATAAATACAGCTTTAGTTATTTTAACTATTAATTATCTTTCTTCTTGGCCATATTATTACAAAAGGTGCTACTTTTATCTTTAAATATTTTTTTTTCTTTTTCAGGAGACTTGGAAAAGAGAATGAGTAAGTTTGTGTCCTTTTTCTTCCGTGTGCTCTACTGCTGTGCAGGAGTCTTGTAGAAAGAAAAGAAAAATCATTGAGTTATTAGACCTCATCCCATTTTCCTGTTTCAAAAGAGCAGAAACTGAGACATTGTTCAGATTCGAGTCAGTTACGAATTAATGTGTGATCAGTGTAGGCACAAGTGCCAACTTTTTGATTTCCTCGTGGGAATTTGACAATCTCTCTGCCCCAGACTCTGCCCCTATTATACCCCTTTCCTCAAGGCCACAGCCTTGCATGCTCTAACTCTGCCTTCTCCTGCCCTGTTCTCCCTGCCCCCCATGAGTGCCCCACCCTCGGTCCACCACTTCCTTACTTAGCTCCTCCCTCCTCCAGCGCCTTCTGTCCTCTCCAGAAGAGCTCATCAGTGATGAGCAGGAGATGCTGCTGTGGAGGGGGAGGAGCTGATTGGTGAGGTCTGCCTCTGAGTACAATTTCTGTCTCAGAAATAGGGTGCCTCTTTCTCTGGAGCTCACATAAGCCCTTCATTAGGAAAGTGTTCACTAGGCCCCAAAACCAGAGGGCATGGGGATGATGTTAATTAGGACTATAGGAGTTATATTAGCTCAATATATAACTCAGTTGCTGGAATACTGAGTGCAGTTCTGGTGTCCCCAGCTGAAGAAGGAAGTTGTCAAACTGGAGAGGGTTCCTAGAAAAGCACAGGAGTGATTAAAGGATTAGATAACGTGTTTTCTAGTGATAGACTCAAAGAGCTCAATCTATTTAGCTCACCAAAGAAAAGGGATGGCTTGGTTACACTCTAGCCGTATGTAGACAAAGAACATATATATGATAATGGCTCTTTAGTCTAGCAGAGAATGGTCTATCAAAATCCAATGGCTGGAAAGTGAAACTAGGAAAGTCAGACTAGAAATAAGGTATAAATTTTTAAGAGTGAGGGTGATTAGCCATTGTCACAATAGACGAGGGGTTGTGGTGCATCCTCCATCACCGGACATTTTTTTCTAAAGGTGCTGCTCTAATGCAAACATGAATTGCTTGGAGGAAGTTCTCTAATGCATTCGATAGATGATGAGAGTGTCTCCTTCTGGCCTTAGACAGTATGACGTTCATTGTGTCACTTGCTCCCTCACAGCTATTCTCCAATAAATAGAGATTTTGTTATTTTAACTATTAATTACCTTTGTTAATGGCCAAATATTACAAAAGGTGCTATTGTTATCTTTAAATATATTTTTCTCTTTTTCAGTAAAAATGGAAAAGACAAAAAGTAAGTCTGTGGCCTTTTTCTTCCATATGCTCTACTATTCTTTTTAATAGAGCGGATGACTTGGCTAATTTTGTCAATACCGTATATGAGGACTTGCTGGTTCTGAGCAGTGCTTCTCATATATTTCTGAAATTTAAATAGACTCACCCACTACTTGTTTGTATTCTTCAAGAACCATAACACTCTCGTAGAGACACATTACGAAAGGCAGTGTACACAGTGAAAGGAATCTGCATTGAAAAAAAGCAAATGGAATTCAGCTCATGATGTAAATGGTGTTACTGCTCCTTTCATAGCAGAACCCATATTAGCAGAGGAGCATAGTGTTTCATATTTACCTTTTGCTAAATACTTGTGGTCATGAAGCTTCTCTTTAAATTAATTAAAGCAAGAATATAATCTCCTCTATCTACTATGTAGGGGAATAGGAATGGGGCTAGCCCACGGATTAAAGAGCTAGTTCACTACCCATGGCCAATATTTATGCTAATCAACAAAGAAAGGATCTCATTCACCTTCTTCAATTCATAAGTTATTGGACATACATTGAACTCTTCTCTTCTCCTCACCATTTTTCTTTTGCAGAGGAATCCCAGGAGCAAATGGGTGAGTTTGCCTATTTTAATGAATAGTTACAGTCAAGTAACCAAACTTTGTGTGCCTTGTATTGGTTGCAACAACTTCAACGGCAGTAGAGATGCTATCATTGCATGCTCCGTGGATCTGGGAAGTGGGGGGGTCTGTGTAGATTACTCTGGAATCATGGAATACCATCAAGCTGCGACATCTCTTTGCAAAGAAAGTCAGAGGGGCAGGGGTTCATGGGCAGTCGGGTATGACAGGAAAAACAGCCACGCACTACAGGAATGGAACTTATCCATTCAAAGAAGAAGCTCTGGCTGGAGAGTGTGGCAGGCCCGAGTTGCTAGTGCTGTGCCTATACTAACTGAGGCCATGCAAACACTCCACCCTGTGCCTCAGGGAGGGAGAATTGTCCTCCCCAAAGAGCTTCCTCCAGATTGGGAAACCACATCCTGTGCAGAGCACCCAGTGTAGGCTCTTTGACAATTTCCCTGCAAAGGAAGTGCTAATATTGACACAGGAATGTGTGCTAGAGCAGGAAATAGAACCTAGATACTCTCTCTTCTGGACCGGTGTATTCACTATGAGAGGAAGGTGTTTGCAGAAGAACTGATCAGTGGTGAGCAGGACGCACTGTGGCAGAAGGGGAGGACCTGCATGTGGGTGCAATTTCTGTCTCAGAGAAAGGGTACCCCTTTCACTGGAGCTCACACAAGCCCTTCAGCAAGAAAGTGTTCGCTAGACCCCAAACGAGATGGCATGGGGATGATGTTAATTATGAGCATAGGAGTAATATTAGCTCAGTATTTGGCTCAGTTGCTGGAATACTGAGTGCAGTTCCGGTATCCTTAATGGAAGAAAGAAATTATCAAACTGGAGAGGATTCATAGAAGAGCCCAGAATGATTAAAGGATTAGATAACATGTATTATAGTGATAGACTCAAAGAGCTCAATCTATTTAGCTCGCCAAAGAAAAGGCGTAACTTGATTACACTTTAGCCGTATGTAGATAGAGAACATGTATATGATAATGGGCTCTTTAGCCTAGCAGAGAATGGTCCAGCAAAATCCAACTGGTAGAAACTGAAACTAAGAAAGTCAGACTAGAAATAAGGTATAAATTTTTAAGAGTGAGGGTGATTAGCCATTGTCACAAAAGACGAGGGGTTGTGGTGCATCCTCAATCACTGGACATTTTTTTCTAAAGGTACTGCTCTAATGCAAATATGAATTGCATGGGGGAAGTACTCTGGCACATGTAATAGATTTTGAGCGTGTTTCCTTCCGGCCTTAGGCTGTATGATGTTCATTGTGTCACTTGCTCCTTCACAGCTACTCTCCAATAAATACAGCTTTTGATATTTTAACTATTAGTTACCTTTGTTCTTGACCATATATTACAAAAGGTGCTATTGTTATCTCTAAATATATTTTTCTCTTTTTTAGGAGAAATGGAAAAGACAATGAGTAAGTCTGTGGCCTTTTTCTTCCATGTGCTTTACTCCTTTTTTTGATAGAGCAGATGACTTGGCTAATTTTGTCAATAATATGTAACAGCACTTGCTGGTTCTGAGCAGTGCTGCTCATACATTGTTGAAATTTAAATAGACTCACCCACTACTTGTTTGTATTCTCCAAGAACCATAACACTCTTGCAAAGACCCACTATGACAGGCAATGTACACATTGAAAGGACTCTGCCTTGAAATAAACAAATGAAATTCAGCTCGTGATGTAAATGTTGTTACTGCTCCTTTCACAGCAGAACTTATATTAGCAGAGGAGCTTAGTGTTTCATATTCACCTTTTGCTAGTTACTTGTGGCCATGAAGCTTCTTTTTAAATTGATTAAAGCAAGAATATAATCTCCTCTGTCTACTACGAAGTGGGATAGGAATGGGGCTAGGCCACAGATAGAACAGCTAGCTCACTACCCACGGCCAATATTTACGCTAATCAGCAAAGAAACGATCTCATTCACCCTCTTCAATTCATAAGTCAATGGACATACACTGAACTGTTTCCTTCTCCTCCCCATTGTTCTCTTGCAGAGGAACTCCAGGAGGAAAAGGGTGAGTTTGCCTACTTTCCTTAGTAGTTACAGTCGACAGACCATACTTTGTGTGCCCTGTATTGGTTGCAACCACTTCAGTGGCAAGAGGGACACTATTATTGCATGCCCTTTGGATTTGGGAAGTGGGGAGTCTGTGTAGATTACTATTGAATTGTGGTATGTCATCGAGCCGAGAACTCACCAGCACTTTTCAAAGAAAGTCAAAAGGGCAGGGGTTCAAAGGCAGTCGGACAAGTTAGAAAAAACATCCACATGCTACAAGAACTGAACATATCCATTGAATGAAAAAGATCTGGATAGGTGGTGAGGCAGGATCGAGTTGCCAGTATTGTGCTTGACTTTGCAGTAACTGAGGCCAGGGAGACACTCCACCCTGTGCCTCAGGGATGGAGGGAGAAGTGTCTTCCCAAAGAGCTTCCCCCTAACTGGGAGCCCACATCCTTTGCAGAGCACCCAGTGTAGGCTCTTTGACAATCCCCGTGCAAAGGAAGTACTGATAGTTACACAGGAATGTTTGTTAGATTAGGGAAAAGAACCTAGATATTCTGTCTTCTGGTCCCATGTATTCCCTATGAGAGCAAGGTGTTGGCAAAAACTTTCCATGGGAATATGTTTATTTCAGGCCAAAAACTACTGTTTGGAATTAAAAAAAAGAACAAGAAAGATGCAAAAGCATCTCATTAGAGTCAAGAGTGTCTATTTCCTTCATATTAAAAGGGAATATTCTGATTTTTCACTTCAAAATGAAGGAGACATTGTTAAGGCTTGATTCAGTTATGAAATAATGTGGCGGCAATGTAGGGACAGGTGCCAACGTTTTGATTTCCTCAAGGGTACTGGAGCACCTCTCTGCCACAGGCCTTCCCAATTATACCCCTTCCCTGAAGGCCCCACCCCTGCCCCTGTTCCTGCTCCCACTCTTCCACTTCTGGCCCTGCTCCAACCCCTCTCCCAAGAGTGCCCCGCCCTCATTCCACCGCTTCCTTCCTTGTCTCCTCTCCCCAGCGCCTCCTGCCCTCTGCAGAAGAGGTGATCAGTGGTGAGCAGCAGGCGCTGCGGTGGAGGGGGAGGAGCTGATTGGTGGGGCCTGCCTGTGAGTGCAATTTCTGTCTCAGAAAAAGGGTACCCCTTTCACTGGAGCTCACGCAAGCCCTTCAGTAGGAAAGTGTTCGCTATGCCCCAAACCAGAGGGCATGGGAATGATGTTAATTAGGACTATAGGGGTTATATTAGAGCTCAATATATGACCGGTTTGGTAACGATGCAGTCCGGGCCGCAACAAGAAAGAATTGTAAACGGGGACGGTTCGTAAAGCGACCAAATGAGTAAGATTAGAATAACATGGTTCTAGGAAGACTCAAAGAGCTAATCTTAAGTCGCGCCAAAGAAAGGGTACTTACACTCACCGACATGTAATAGAGAACCTTAATAATGGCTCTTACTACAGAGAATCTCTAGCAATATACATGCTGAAAGGACACTTCGAAAGTCAAATCTAGAAATAAAGATATAAATTTTAAGAAGTAGGGATTAGCCATTGACAATTGACGAAACTAGCCAATCTCTCCTCATTTTGAAGTCAAACACTCACAACATCATCAGCTCGAAGAATATGGAGACTTCGGACTCTACGAGATCTTTTTGCATCTTTCTGTTTTTTAATCCCAAACAGTATTTTGGCCGAATAACAATTCCATTGAAAGCTGCCAACCCCTTTACTCTATAGATAATTGATATCCTTATTCTATGCTACTTCTTATTTCAGTTCAACATTGATTGCTAGACATGTCTCTAACTAAAACCCATTAAAT
>NW_027424871.1:13350-14843 GCF_003597395.2 Chelonoidis abingdonii
TTTCATAGTGGGCCTCTGCAAGAGTGTTATGGTTCTTGGAGAATACAAACAAGTAGTGGGTGAGTCTATTTAAATTTCAGCAATGTATGAGCAGCACTGTTCAGAACCAGCAAGTGCTCCTACATATTATTGACAAAATTAGCCAAGTCATCCGCTCTATGGAAAAGAGGAGTAAAGCACATGGAAGAAAAAGGCCACAGACTTACTCATTGTCTTTTCCATTTCTCCTAAAAAAGAGAAAAATATATTTAAAGATAACAATAGTACCTTTTGTAATATATGGTCAAGAACAAAGGTAACATAGTTAAAATATAGGCCCCACCAATCAGCTCATCCCCCTCCGCTGCAGCGCCTCCTGCTCACCTCTGATCTGTTCTTCTGGAGAGGGCAGAAGGCATTTGGGGGAAGGGAGGAGCTGAGGAAAGAAGAGGTGAAACAAGGGTGGGGCATTCTTGGAGAGGGGGAACAGGGCAGGAAGCGGCAGAGTGGGAGCGGGCAAGGGTGGGGCGTTAAGTAGTTAGGAGAGGTAGGGCCTGGGGCAGAGAGGTTTTCAAGCACCCCTGTGGAAATCAAAAAGTTGGTGCCTGAGCCTATACTACCCCCACATGATTGAGTAACTGAATCGAAACTTAACAATCTCTCCTTCATTTTGAAGTCAAAAACCAGAATATTCAGTTTCAGCTTGGAGGAAATAGAGACTTCTGACTCTACTGAGATGCTCTTGTATCTTTCTTGTTTTTTTTTTAATTCCAAACTGTAGTTTTTGGCCTGAAATAAACATATTCCCATGGAAAGTTTCTGCCAATACCTTGCTCTCATAGCGAATACATGGGACCAGAAGACAGAATATCTAGGTTCTATTTCCTACTCTAGCTAACATTCCTGTGTGACTATCAGCACTTCCTTCGCAGGGGGATTGTCAAAGAGCCTACACTGGGTGCTCTGCAAAGGATGTGGCTTCCCAGTTAGGGGGAAGCTTTTTGGGGAAGACACTTCTCCCTCTATCCCTTAGGCACAGGGTGGAGTGTCTCCCTGGCCTCAGTTACTACAAAGTCAAACACAACACTGGCAATTCAGTCCTGCCTGAATGAATTGTTTTGGGGAAGTACTCTGGTGCATGTAATAGATTTTGAGAGTGCTTCCTTCCGACCGTAGACAGTATGATGTTCATTGTGTCACTTGCTCCCTCGCAGCTACTCTGCAATAAACACAGCTTTTGATATTTTAAATATTAGTTACCTTTGTTCATGGCCCTTTATTACAAAAGGTGCTATTGTTATCTCTAAATATATTTTTCTCTTTTCTAGGAGAAATGAAAAAGACAATGAGTAAGTCTGTGGCTTTTTTATTCCATGTGCTCTACTCCTCTTTTTGATAGAGTGGATGACTTGGCTAATTTGGTTCTGAGCAGTGCTGCTCATACATTGTTGAAATTTAAATAGACTCACCCACTACTTGTTTGTATTCTCCAAGAACCATAACACTCTTGCAGA
>NW_027424871.1:18246-21302 GCF_003597395.2 Chelonoidis abingdonii
ATTCATCATCTTCCTCCTCAAAGACAGCCTTGAGATGTCCACATGGAAACCAGGGTTGTACTGGGACAGGAGTTTTCCTGTACCATACTGTTGACTCTGGATCCATCTGGGGGACGGCTGTGAAATTCAGCACCTACAGACACAGGTGTGGCAGCAATGGACTTGTTTGTCATGCCAACCTCAGCATTACCTCAGGAGTCAGCAGGACTATTGATATTATCTGCTATTCAAGGCCCTTCAACTTCTTCAGCATTGGGGCCAACGTGGATGCCATCAACATCCTTGGTACTGATGATGAAACAGAATATTTTCAGCACAGGGATAGGGAGAGGTTTAGGTTGGATATTAGGAAAAACTTTTTCACTAGGAGGGTGGTGAAGCCCTGGAATGGGTTATCCGGGGAGGTGGTGGAATCTCCTTCCTTAGAGGTTTTTAAGGTCAGGCTTGACAAAGCCCTAACTGGAATTTTAGTTGGGAATTCGTCCTGCTTTGAGCAGGGAGTTGGACTAGATGACCTCCTGAGGTCCCTTCCAACCCTGATATTCTATGATTCTATAAAAAAAAAATGGGGCACCCATACCCTCTGCAGAGCACCCAAATTCTTCTCCCTCTATGTGGAAGAAGGAGTCAGCCAGCTCTGCAGAGCTGCAGTCCCTTACCTGACTCTCAGAGCCCCTTGAACTCCACACTTTTCCCCATTCAACATAAATATCTGTGAGATTAATCGTCCAGACCATAAACGATCATCACAGTAAATTCTTCCAGCTGTCTGGCTATAAATTTCTCTAGCTCTTTTTAATTTAACTCATCATGGGTTTTGAACAATTTAATTCATTCACTGGGTAATCTTTGATGCAGGATACCAAGGGAAACACTGAACAAGAGTTTAAAAGGCTGTAATAATTTTTTTTTCAGATGAAATGAAGAAGGAATTAGGTGAGTGAAGACCTATGTACGCTATTGCTGGTGTCCTCACTCCCGTTGCTTGGATATTTGGAGAGAGAGGCCATTTCTCCTGTCTCTCTTCCATCTCCCTTGCTGCTTCTGATGGAGAAGGGGATCCTGACAGTCCATGTTCTTCCTCATCCATAGCAGGGAATANGAATTAGGTGAGTGAAGACCTATGTACGCTATTGCTGGTGTCCCCACTCCCATTGCTTGGATATTTGGAGAGAGGGGCCATTTCTCCTGTCTCTCTTCCATCTCCCTTGCTGCTTCTGATGGAGAAGGGGATCCTGACAGTCCATGTTCTTCCTCATCCATAGCAGGGAATATATCAGCTCCAGGCAGACACATTGCATCTCCCCACACTGCTCACACATACCAGGCAGCATGGGAGATGTGGCCTGATCCCTGTAGTCTGCCTCAGCCTGAGGAGTGGGACAGACCCATTCATCGTCTCCTTGACAGCCGCATATGAGGTGCAAAACACTTCAGTAGCCACAGCTATAGTGTCTCTGATTTAGAGAATGTTTGCACAGCAGCTGGGGTGTGTAATTCCCAGTGCAAGCAGACAGACACTTGCCAGCTCTCCTCCAGCCAGCATGCTAAAAATAGCAGTGTAAGTGCAGAGAGACAAGTAGCAGCTCAGACTAGCTGCCTGAACACATACCCAGGGTTCAGGTGGATTGAACTCATGTGGCTAACCCTAGCCAGTGTGGTCACTCTGCTATTTTAGTGCATTAGCTCAAACAGAGCTGGCACATATATGTCTACCCATGCTGAGTATTACACCTCCCAGCTGCAATGTAGACACACATTGGAGGGAATTGTCCTTCTGTGTCCTGCCTAGTAGAAACTGGGTTGCTGTGAATACAGCCTCTGGTGGTTGGAAACAGTGTGTGTGTAGATGGGAAGGTTTGTTTCTTGTTCAAGTGAGAGGGGAATGTGTAAGAGGGAGTTAGATCAAAGCCAATGAGAGCAAGTAACATAGAGATGTGACTTATTGACTGGAGGTGCAAGACAGACAGAGCAGGTCTCAGACAGAGCAGGATTCCTACCCTGGTTTCTAATCTTAGCTCAGAACAGCTCATGTGTGTGTGTATGTGAGAGAGAGAGAGAGAGACAGTATAACCATTCAAGTGCTATTTTTTTCTATATTAACTCTAGTAAAAGGAAACACCCCCTAATCCTTCTGGCATCCTCCCTTGCCCTCAGTCTGGAACATCCCTGCTGCTGGAGGGAGGAAATTTTCAGTCAATGCCTCTCTTAATTCAATGTCTGTTGTTTTCTTACTTTCGTTTCAGAATGGAGAATGGCTCGAAACTATTCAGGTAAGAGAATACACAGCACATGGATAGAGGTGCTGATTCGACGGTAATAGATGCAGCGTGAGAACCTCAATACATTCAAATCTATTCCATTGCTAAGAAATCAGCAGGTTTAATACTATAATCAAACTAGAAACACCACCTGTTCTTATCCGAGACACAGCTCCTAAGGTCCTTCTCGGCTCCTAAACTAATTTATGGGCCTGATTCTGACTTTATTTACATCAATTTCACACCATTGCAACTGCACAGACTTGCATGGATCTACTCCTGAATTACAACAGTCAGTTCAGAATCAGCCCCCAGTGCGAGATTTCCCTGAGTGATGACTGATGGTGTGATATTCCAAAACATCTAAGTGATTTCAGAGTACAAATCTCATCGCAATTCAATGGGGCCTTGTAAATGGGGCCTATATCTGTTAGCACCCCACTGTGGCAGGATGGAGAAATTCACTACCTGACTCCATCCCCCTTATGCCTCCACCCTCAATTCTGTATTTGTCAAGTTCATTGTCTAGCCCTTTCACTGGGTCCTTAATAGTCTGAGTCCTCTTTAGGATCATGGGGAATTGGAAGTTCCTTGACTCTAGTTGGATAGAGAGCCCTAGAGCTCCATGTTTGGTAGTTTTCTTCTGAAAAAACTCCTTGGCTGGAGTGGGTAGGGGAACCTGGGCCACTCCACTGGGTTCCATCTCAGGGACCTTGTTTGGAACAGCCAGAACCAGTCCTTCTCTGTTGCTTGCAGCTCCCTGAGTTGCCTCCTACCACTCCTGCTCTGGAGGTT
>NW_027424871.1:23498-25299 GCF_003597395.2 Chelonoidis abingdonii
TGTTCCTGACACTTCCCACCAAGATAGAATTCTTCTGAGAATTCACTCAAAGTGAATTAAGCTAAACTGATTTAACTTTGTGGTCTGGTCTACAGAACAGACCTATGTGTGTCCAGCTATGTCACACGGGTGTGAAAATTCCATATCCTGGAGCCAGGTAGTTATAATGACCTTAATATCCCTTTTTAGACAGTGCTATGTTGATGGGAGAGTTTCTCCCACTGACATAGCTCCCACTTGTCAGTATTTTAAATGCAGATGTACCCTTAACGAGAGTGTCCACACAGGGGTTTTATGCAGTTTAGCTAATCCACTTTTAATTCACATCTTTAGGGCATGTCTACATTTTGAAACAGTGCAGCTGCTAGGCTGGAGCGGTGCTGCCGTTGTGCTACAGTGTAGACTCTGCCTTGCTGGCAGGAGGGGTTTTCCCACTGGCATCACAGATAATGCACCTCCCCAAGAGGCAGTCGATAGGTTGATGGAAGAATTCTTCCATTGACATAGCACTGATTACACTGAGAGTGGTTAGGTCAGTATAGCCATGCCTCCCAGAGGGGTGGATTTTGAGAGAGACAGCTCTGCCAGTGTAAATTCCCAGTGTAGACCAGCCCTTAGTGTCTCTTGTACAAACTTATTGGGTTTAATGGGGTTGCACACTTGAAAGAAGCTGGTCTAAGATGGTGGGTTTCTTTTCACAAGCAAGGTACAAAGAAACTAACTTCTTAAAAGAGCCCAAACACAGCTCAGCAATGTAAAGAGCTCCCATAAAGCACCTCCCAAAACTGCAGTACCACGGGCCAGATTTTGCCAGTACTGTTTGGTTGCTTTGCACCATTTTGTGATGACAAACAGCTGTGCACCCAGTTTAACTGGCTAATTGATTACAACTACTTTGGAACACAGGTGCAGCGTGAAGCAGCCTGAGTGTACTAGGAATTCTGGCCCAATTTAAAGCAGGACTAGGGATATCTTCACTTTTCCCCATTATTTGATCACAGACTCCTGGGGTTTTCTATGCATTTGCTCCTAGATTATCTTCTTTTTTCTAGCCTTAATCCCATCTACATGGGACTGGCTCTCAGATTCACAGGGTGGATTTTTTCCTCAGAAAGGCAGAGTTAGGGGCTATAGCATTGGAGATAATTATGATCTTCCTCATCCCTAAACTCTTCATCACTTCACAAAAGATGTCACAGAATCGCAGCACCTGCCTCTGCTGAGTGGGATGCTCCATCCCAGGTCTGCTCTACCTCTGCTTCGTTGTGTCGAACCTTTGTTCAAACAGTAGGAGGATGTTGTCCTAAAAATATCTGGTGATTTCTACAAACAAATCAAGGTCAGTGTTGCATTAACTGCTCTGAGCCTCTGTTTGTGCTAAAATGAATGTTTTTATTAGTCATTTTCAGAGTTATAATCAATGTTCCCTCTAAGCTGCATGCCTGCATGGTCGCACAAGAGTTAATCAAGTCCCGCACACTTTGATTAGCAGAGCCGCGGACATCTGGCAATTAGTGTTTAGATGCCCCTTGCCCTGCTGCTGCACTGCTCCTGCTCTCTGCATTTGAGTTGCTGGCCAGCTGCTTCCGGGACCCATCTGTTGGCTATGCCCCTGGCCCGCTGAAGTCAGGATGTCGTCCTTCCCACCTCCCTCCCATCATCTCCACAGAGCAGGGGAGGGGGACAGAGCTCTGGAGTTAGATGGAGCTCCTGGCAGCTGCTGTGGCCTGAAGGAGCCTTCAGACTGGTGAGTGCCACTGTGCTTAGAGACAGCTCATGATCTCTTGTGCAGTTCCCCAGC
>NW_027424872.1:0-22610 GCF_003597395.2 Chelonoidis abingdonii
GACAAGTTCAGACTGGAAATAAGGTGTACATGTTTTGACAGTGAGGGTCACTCACCATTGGAACAATTTACCAAGATCCGTTGTGGATTTTCCACCACTGACAATTTTTAAATCAAGATTTGATGAGTTTCTAAAAGATCTGCTTTATGAATTATTTTGGGTAAGTGCTATGGCCTGCGTTATACAGGAAGTCAGACTAAATTATCACAATGGACCTTCGTTGAATTGCACTAAGATTTTGGTTATATAATAACCTCTTTGCCAAGTGATCCAAACCTTAACCATCACGTTTCTTTAGAAACCATTAGAAAAAAAGGAAGACTGAACTATGCAAGAAAGAGCAGGGATGAAAATCACCACCATCTGTCTCAAGAACTGTGGTGTCAATATTATTGATTATCATTTATCTGCGGACAGTGAAGACATAAATCCCAGAATAGACATGAGAAATGTAATTTCTCACAACAGTGGAAGAAGGCTGGAGCATCTAAAAATACTTACAAAAGCATAACAAAGAATAATTCTTCAAAAAAGAAAAAACCCCAAGGAGCCAAAAGTTCAGTTATAGGGCTTCACGAGGAGCTACTTAATAAAATGAAACCTATACTGAAAATTGACATGGAGGGAGGCGACCAAACAAGAATAGTTAGATTGTTTTGTGGGAAGGGTTTGGGGAAATAGGGAGCGAAGCAGGAGAATGAGTTGATTCTTGCAAAAAACACACAAACCACGAAGGAGGATATGAAGAGCTTCTAAAAATATGTTAAGAGAAAATAGATATGCTAGAGAGAAAATGTCACTTAATAAATGGAGGAGAAAGATTAAATTAGATGTTAAAAAAACTACAGTGACAAGTTCAGTATAAAAATGTAGATTAAGTTGATGATTACTCAGTAAAAAAAAAAAGAGAAGGAAAGTTGTTTGGACAATTAGGAAATTATTTTAAAAACAGCTATCGACAAACAGAGAATATTTGGAAAAAAGCTTTGCTTTAGCCCTAATGATGATGAAGTTAACCTTCGCTGCAGTGCAATACTGATCTTCAGCAGCTGAGAGAACGTTCATTAGAAATTATATTATATATATAAGAAACTAATGGATAATGTTGAGTTATACACAGATGTTTCCCCTTCTCCAGATTCTGTCCCTTTGATTTCCATATGAGAGACTCATTTCTCAATTTAAAACAGTGCCTTTTTCTGCATCTTTTTAATTTCAAAGCCTTATACCAAACCACATTTCAGCTATCAGTACCCAAGATCAGGTCTACACAACAGATTTATATTGGTATAACTACATCGCTCAGGGGTAAAAAAAATAAATAAATAAAAATAAATAAATATCCACACTCCCGAGGGACAGTTATACCGACCTGGTGTAGACAGCGCTATGTCAGAGGGAGAGCTTCTCCCATCAACATAGCTACTGCCTCTCATGGAAGTGGATTAACTACGCCAATAGGAGAAGCTCTCCCATCGACAAAGAAGCGTCTTCATTTAAGTGCTACAGCAGTGCAGCTACACCAATACAACGTTTTATGTGTAGACCTGCCCTCAGCGGTTTCTGAATGCGTTCATGCTAAGAGAGCCACCCTCTCTTTAACAAGTCAACTTCCTGACCCTTCTGAATTCACATAATTATTAATCTGTAACCTCAAGATTCAGATAGTCTCAGAAGAGGTTACACTGCTCTTTATCCTGTGAATCAGCAAGGAATTCAGATTCTAAACCTGAAGGCTTTAGTACAACAGAATGGCATCTTACTTCTCTTGGCTGACTGGCAATGGCAATGCTGCCATCTTTGTTGTATTTGATAGGTGCTCCTCCTTCTTGTACCAATGTTCCATAGCCTGTGCTTGTGAAAAATGCTGGAATGCCTGCCCCTCCTGCACGGACTCGCTCAGCAAGCGTACCCTGGAGGAGAATAAGTTCAGAAGCAAACAATGATGATTTGGATTTGATTTTCCTGTAAGAACATTCACTTCAATAAGAGACATTTTTGTGGGGGGGGGTTGTTCCTGTATCTTGGGATTTTTCCTTTTGATCCTATTAGAAACATTGAAAAATAGTCTATTTCCCCCTCTTGTTATTTGACAATGAAACCCTTCTTCTTGGCCATCAGTTACTAAATAGCACACTGTAGCTGAACTCCACCATTCACTCAGTATTCAACTTCTTGCCTCTGTATTTTATAACCCCCTTTTCTCTAGCTTGTTTACGAGTATATTACTCAAATGCATGCACTCTTTGTTCTCTTCCTATTCCCCACTTGGCTATCAGCATTAGAACAAACAGCCTTTTTTTACCAACCTACATATTTGTCTAATTTCTAGTTCTCGTGCTCTGAAGTCTCTAGGGAAACATAACAATGGATGCAACATTCAAAACTGAGGCAGCAATGCCTATTAGTTTCAGCAGGAGGCTGGGAGTCAGTAAAGCCTGGGTTCTCTTCTTGAGTGCCAAATAAGCAGTGGCGATTGTGAGGCTGGCAAGCCAAGTGCCAGCTCTTCTCAAGTCTTTAAGCTACAGCTGAGCACAGACTGGTTCATTGCTGGAAACCAGTTGTTTCACCTGTAGTATGGTTAAGATGGGTATTGTACTTATAACAAAGTATTTAGTGTTTAAACTTTAATACATGCAGCAACTTACAAGCTTTCCATAATCTCACTTATAATATCTTAAATATTACCTTAAAGCACGTGATAAAGTATTTGCTTTATAACTGTAAAAAATGTGTCTTGATTTAAACTATCAGCCTGTTCATTGCTCATTAAGCGCGGGCTATCAAATACTTAAATGGGCCATTGTGGGACATCTCACAATGCAAGACTTGTTAACTGTCACTTATCGCGCACATGAAGAGGGTTATGTGCAAAAGGGAGTCATCCCAATGAGTCTTGAATTCTGGAAGTAGGAAATAAAGAACTGAACAAGAAAAATTTTCACGCTCTTTGGCTGTTTTAATCTTACATTGCTGGAGCTATGCCACCTTTCAGAACCACTGAATAAGTCAATTTGTGTATATATGTTTGTTTGCTTTAACTTGTAAGTAATACTCTTCGTTTCCTTTCCTAGTCTAATACATCTTAGTTAGTTTATCAGGATTGGCTACAAGCATTGTCTTTTGCTGAGAGATTCGAGCGTACCAAATTGACCTGAGGTAAAAGTGACGTCTCTTGGAATGTGAAGCTCCTGAATGTATATGATTTTTGAGTGTGTAGCAACCAAAGTTTCCAGCTTGCATGCGGTACAGCATTAGACTGGAATGCCCCCAGGCGCTGCCTCTGACTCCAACAGTTAAAACTGTTATATGTGTGCTTCAGGAGTTCACTATTTGTTATTGGTTTGGTGAAATCTAATATGATGAACGTACAACCAACTTTGGAGTGACTGCCTGGCTTTTTGACAGTCTGCCCTGAGGGTGGCACTCCAGGCAGCATGACAGTGATATCCATACAATCTATTGTATTTAATATGTACCTTTATCTACCTCTTTTTCCACTTTGCAGTTACTCCAACTCTACCAGAACTACTAGCATTCAAAAGCCTGTATCAGCTACAAACAATTTTTTCAGTTAGTTTGTTTTAAAAGTAACTTGGCAGAGAAATGTATCCTTTTTCCGTATCATCTCTCCAAATTATATTAATAGACTTATAGACTTTAAAGCAAGAATGGATCATTGTTGTGATCACTTAGTCTGACCTCTGGTATCAAAGCAGACATTGAATTTCTCCCTTAATTCCTGTATCAAGCCCAGTAATTTGAGGTTGAACTACAGCATCTCTTTAGAAAGGCATACAATCTTAATTAAATATTTCATGTGATGCAAAATCCACTACATCCCTTGGCAAGCTGTTCCAGTGTTAATGAACTGTTACTGTTAAAAACTTGCACCTGGTATACCCAGTATCACACAACTCTCACATTTGAGAAGTTTGTTAGCTCTTCAGGTGTGGCGGTACTGGTCACAAATGGAAAGGGGAAAGTGGATTGCTTGAGAGTCTGGTGGGAGGTATTCAACATAGAGGATAAAATAACTTTGGTAGCTGAGGAAGTGGCAATAGCCAGAGATTTTCTGGCCAGCCAATCGGGTAGAAAGGAATGCTGGATGCTTCTCCATCTCTAGTGTTCAGACAAGCAGCATTCTCAGTAGCATAGCGCCAAGAGCAACTGCGCACTCTATATGTACCTGGGAACACATAGTTAGAGCGCCTATTGCGGCCTTGATTAATAACACCCTTCATTCCATGTATTATGTCTTATCCTTTGAAATAACACAGCATATGTTTTAGTGACTAGCCGCATGTTTTAGAATTATGCAGTCAGTTCTACAATACAGTAACTCCTCATTTAACACGTTCCACTTAACGTTGTTTCAATGTTACGTCCCTGCTCAATTAGGGAACATGCTCGTTTAAGTTGCCAATGCTCCCTTATAATGTCCTTTGGCTGCCTGTTTGTAAGATTCTGTGGAAGAGCAGCGATTTTACAAGAGAGCATTGCACAAGTTACGCTTCTCCGCTTCTCTCCCTCCCTCCCAGAAAGTCCTAAGCACCACCAAACAGCTGTTTAGCAGCGCCTTAGAACTT
Source organism: Chelonoidis abingdonii (assembly GCF_003597395.2). Taxonomy (NCBI): domain Eukaryota; kingdom Metazoa; phylum Chordata; order Testudines; family Testudinidae; genus Chelonoidis; species Chelonoidis abingdonii. Next base: position 4,590 of record NW_027424872.1, read on the forward strand.
GGGGAAGAGAGGATGTGGCGAATGCTCCGGAGAGGAGGTGGAGTGAGGGTGGGAAGAGTGGGCCTGGATGGAGCGAGGACAGGAAGAGGTGGGCCTGGAGCATTCCCGCAAAATCTGAGCCTGTTCTCTGGGGAAGCTGCTGCTGCACAAAGGTCTTCCCTTTAGCGCCCAACTTGCCACCAGTACAGTACTGTACAGTATATAATGCCTTTTGTCTGCCCCAAAAAATTTCCTTGGAACCTAACCCCCCCTACACCCCATTTACATTAAAACTTATGGGACAATTGGATTCATTTAACATTGTTTCACTTAAAGTTGCATTTTTCAGGAACAGAACTACAATGTTAAGTGAGGAGTTGCTCTATTAGATCTATACAGGGTCTTATTGATACCCACATTCTAAGTTACGTTTGTACCCAACATCCCTGATTATCCTTTAGTGCAAGAACTGCTATACTTGGGTTGGGCTGAAGAGCTAACTTGTAAGCATTAAGTTCAACACAATATATGCACACAGAGATTTAACACAAAAGCACGACTGAATTCAACTAATTTGTTATTAATGTTTAAGTTTCACACAGTGTTACTTAAAACTCCAATTTTAACTCCTTTCCACTAGATAGCAGAAGTTATGTATTTACTTCTAATCTAATAAACAAAGATGGACCAAATACCCCAACTCAGGGGTTCTCTAACTTTTTTCATATCATGAACCACATCTATAGAGAGAGTCTTCTGGATCATCTTTCCACCCATTCATGTTTGCAAAATATCCCTATACATAACTCCTCCACAAAACACCTTCTTTTCTGATTTTGACATCTGGATCTTCTCTTCTTTTCATGGTCTCTTACCTGCATCTTTGATTACTTCATTTGAGCCCTTAGCACTCAACTTCTAGTTTGACTTTCAACCCTGGATCAATGCCAAAATAGCCATTCACTCAACTGTGTCGTCTCAACACACTGCTCTTTCTTGGCTCTCTCAATATTTTAAATTTTCCCACCTTCCAACTACCACTTCATCTCTTTCAACATTGCCCTACACCCATTACTTTCCCCGGACCCTTCCATGACCGCAATACTTCAATGTCCCTGACTTTATTTCTCACTCTATGTCCCCGCTTCCCAGTTCTTTCCCCAATTACTTCCACAGACTCAGCCATCTACTCTCTCCACTTCACTCACGTTTACTCTTGACTTTTGGCCCCCTTCTCCTGCCATAGTCTGTTCCACTAGCCCTCAGTCCCAGCTCACTCCCCAAAGCTGACTCTTACTCTCCATGCTGCTCAACTTGTCATTTTGTGTTTTTAAGAATGTAAGTTCTCCTGCGCAAGATCTGTTCCCTCTTGTATGTTTACTGCCAACTGCAGGCACTTCTAGAAACAAACAGTGAACAATACAAATAATATTTAATTTCTTATTCAGAAGCTTTTTAAGGTGATTTATCACCAAGTGGTAACAAGAAAAGTTTATACTGCATGATCAGTCATTTCACAACAGATCACCAGCAGTTCACAGGTGGAGAACAACTGCCATGTGTGTTTACTACACACACCTACCTCTATGGAAAATATTAGTGCTGTAAAACAAGAGAAAAGGCACCTTAAAAAGAAAACAAGATCCATTATTACAGACCAAAAAGGAAAACTGACTGATCCTCTTATGGAAACCAGCTTACCTGAGGTGTAAGCTCAACTTCCAACTCTCCAGATAAGTACTGTCGTTCAAATTCTGCGTTTTCTCCAACATAAGATGATACCATCCGTTTTATCTGCTTAGTTTTAAGCAAAAGACCAAGTCCAAAATTGTCAACACTGTGCAGAAAAAACACCAATAATAGTCAACATCCAAAATACAGAGCACTGTGCCATCTTCAAAACCCTTTATAAACATTAATGAATTAACAAGGTACTTGTAAGAGAAGAAATATTATTCTTCCTATTTTGCAGATGAAGAAATGGAGGCAGAGAAGCAAGACCCAGTTCTTAGAGGAAGAAAATGTCTGTGCCAGAATTAGAATTAGAATTGAGGAGTCACTGGCACCTTGTGATCAGACATCACCCTTAGGGTGAGAGCACTAAGTAAAGTAAACACTAGCTACAAATGACAGCTTAACAATGGAATAACCTTAGAAAGCTTCTGCTTCAATTGTTGTCTCACCAATAAATAAATAGGCACTAAAGGGCACAACCAGGTCTCTGATGAACAAAGAGTTAATTTCAGATCATTTTGGATTTCCCCTTGCACAGATGTTCAAGAAAAGGACAATAAGAAACAGGGGAAAGGCAGTCTCCGAGACCAATGTCGTAGGGTGGGTTGTACTCCAAACAGGGGTGTTTTTCCTATTTTATTTTATGATTATAGTAAACATTTCACTTTCTTGTGAAACCCACTTCTCCTTGAGGAACAGACATGGCTGCAACCGAGGTTTTCTTCAGTGAGTCACTCTGCCAGCTTACGTTGTGATTTGCATTTAGAACCAGCATATGCTATTTTTGCCATAGAAGTATATAATCATGCTAACTTTCCCGATGTCACTATTTCCATTGCATCCTCTACGGCTGCTGCCATTTCACCCTCTCTACTGGTGGGACAAGGGTATGTGACGAGACTTCCATTACAGAGTGAGCTGACAGAAGGAAGAGGTTTCAGTCTTACAGACACAAGATTAAGATTTAATTTAGAAAATTGGCAATACAGACAGAAAATAGCCGAAGGAAGCTTACCCTCACGGCCCCAATCCTGCACTGTAGGGAAGCAAACTGCTCCACCCACCCCACTGACTTTAAACAGGGCTCTCTGTAGGTCATGGACAGACTATTGCACATAAATGAGGCCCAAACTTTCCCTAAGCCTCAAAGCCCTCCAAGACCCAGCACTTTCTTCCCACAAAGAAGTTATAAGAAGTTCTTTCCGCAGCTGCCCATAAAGACAGCATTAGAATTTTAGTGGTTGTTTACTGAACATTCGTAACAAGGTACCTCCCTGTAAGCTAACAATGGACAATATTTGCTGTATGCCCTCAGATTTCAGGATAAGAGATAGAGAAAACCTATTAAAAAAAAAAAAAAAAAAACTTTTTAATGGGACAAATCCAGATACACAGCACACTATAGCTGAGTATGCAACTTTGCAATATACAGAGCCTCATGGAAACCACCAGTATATTTATATATTTTTAACTCAAACAACACTTAGGGAAAACCAACTGGAATTATCCATTATTTTAGACAAAAAGTAAATTTTTTTAATCCCCTCATAAACAAAACTTTCTTTGTCCTTCAGTGACACAGGCAATTATATAATGTAAAAAAAATAGGGGACCATTTCAAAGGCCATTTCTGATTAAAACAGCCACAATTTATTCTGGACTCAACTTTGCCACTGGCATACCTGTTGTCTTGAAAATTAAAACTAATTATTCGTTTTCAGCTACAGAAACTAATACCAGTCCCTATCACTGAGTCAGTCTAATTCATTCTCTGGCTGACATTTAAAAGTCAATTATCTCTACTTCAATAATGCCATTAGGAAGCATATGTTGGATTTCTCTCCCTTCCATTTCTTCCCCTTCTCCTCCCTTCACATTAGAGAAATTACTGTTGTAAACTTCCCAAAAGCCAGCTTTAGCTAATGACCATCTGCAAAGAGGTCAAAATGGATGCAAGGGAGATGTTCTGTTGAACAACAAAAATCAAATGTCTGCTTTACAAAATATATGCTGCAGCTTTCTGAGCTCAGAAAAGAAAAAAAAATGCTTAGAGTTATGATGCTAGACTGAATGAAGAGATCAAGAGGGACTCACTTGTTTTGCTAGTTCAGATAACATTAATCAAAAGAAGTAACACCAGAGCCTGACCAAACCAGGCTTTATCATCTCTTAATACTGTGGAGTATTAGGTATCTTATCAAAGAAGATACATAACTGGCCTCATTAATGTTGTCACCTGGACATCATATTAAGGAGCCAGAATCAGCAGTGGGTTAACAAACACAGGATTTTCATTTTTGAATTTTAAAGAGTAAATGCCATCTTTTATTTATTGACTTCTGAAATTTAAATCAACACTTGTTTAAATTTGTATAATTATAAAACTGATTAATCTTGCTGTGATGTTGTACTCCATAATGTTTTATGGAAATATGCTTATGAGTATAAATACGATGTAACTGGAATATGCTTTATGCAAAAGGTCTCTTGTAGAGTATCATTACAATCATTCCCTACTGAATATATTCATCCTGTTTGTATGAATGTATCATTCCTGCATCTGAATCTAGAAATATGAAGTATAACTCTGAGGTCCTATTGTAATTATGTGAAGTGTGGGCTATTAATGGTGGTTTAGAATCTTGATGGCTCCCATTGTCTAGGACAATTGGCTGTAAATGGCTCTTTACTTGCAAACCTTCTGGGGTACATGCAGACCAGCCCTGGAAAAACGGAGAAGGTCTTACAGTGACATGTGACCATGTCACATGATATTGGAATCCATCTTAAGCCTGGTGCTTCTCCATTTAGAAGGAGGGGTGGGGACCCAAAGAGACAAGATTTCTGCCTTGTGCCAAAGCTATAAAAGGGGGTGGAACAGAACAAAGGAGTTATGAGAAATTCTTTGTTTTTCTCTTAAGATGCCTGCTGGAACTAACAAGGACTGTACATGGGAAAGGATTGGGCCCAGGAAGGAGTCTAGTCCGTGAAAGACGCTTATTGGAACATCTCTGAGGTGAGATTTAGTTGAAATCAGTTTTTTAATGTATTAGGCTTAGACTCGTGTGCTTTGTTTTATTTTGCTTGGTAACTTAGTTTGTTCTGTCTGTTATTACTTGGAACCACTTAAATCCTAATTTTTATGCATAATAAATTCACTTTTGTTTATTAATTAACCCAAAGTGATTAATAACTGGGGGAACAAACAGCTGTGCATGTCTCTCTATCAGTGTTATAGAGGGCAGACAATTTTGGAGTCTACCCCGTATAAACTTTATACAGAGTAAAACAGATTTATCTGGGGTTTGAATCCCATTGGGAGCTGGGCATAGGTGAGCAGTTTTTGGTTAAAGTCTACAGCTCTGGTGGTGTAGACAAGACCTGGGTCAGTGTTGCAGCAGGCTAGCGTGTCTGGCTCAACAAGGCAGGGTTCTGGAGTCCCAAGCTGGCAGAGAAAACAGGCTCAGAGGTAAATTCAGCACATCAGGTGAGGAGTCCCAAGGGGGTCTCTGTGACTGAACCCCATCACACTTGCATTATGCCATTTTTCTGTATATAAAACAACCTGAACAATTATAGATATAACTTTGTATTAAAAACTTTTAAAAATAAAAAATGAAAAAAATCAAGATTGTACCACGAGCATTGTTCCCTCTAAGCTGTGTGCGTGTGCGCGCACACAAAGATCATAAACACTGCTGTACAAGGCGAAACACCGTGCGCACAAAAATTTGCACAGAAGACATTTTTTACGCACACGACCTGTCAAAAATTAGAGGGAACATTTACCGTGAGATGCACTTCATTAATTTATTTTGATAAATTTAGTAGCAAGCATTTATATTACACTTCACGCTTTCAGAGAGTTGGGCACTTGTGGGCTCATTAATCCACAACACCCTCATATAGAATCGACCCTATTTTACAAATAGGGAAACTGAGGCAGAAACATTCAGTGACTTGCTCAAAGCCAGAGAGCAAGTCAGTGGCAGAGCTATACTGTACTGACTTCAAATTTTAGGGCCAAATTATGTCCTAGCTTACACAATTTCTCAAGGGCATATAGTGCTTCCTTACTCTTTATCACCAGCTACTCAGAGCATGGTTGCACTGCAATAAAGGGAAGCAGGTTCTGCAGAACCGCTCCAGCCCCCTTCTGTGCAGGTAGACAGGAGGAGCAATGACTGAGCACAGCTGTAGCTTCAGCCCTGCTCCTCCTAACACAGCAGCCAGTGCAATTGCACTGCAATGTATCCTACACACATATGGGGCTGCCACAGGATACTGCTCAGAAGGGGAAGGAGCCCGGGAAGCAAAACTGTGATACTCCAAAGGCTTGTTTACACTTGAAATGCTACAGAGGCACAGCTGCAGAGAAATCACTACAGCGCTTCAAGTGTAGACACTACCTATGCCAACGGCAGGGGTTCCCCCATTTAGCATAAGTAATCCACCTCCCCAAGAGGCAGTAATTAGATCAACAGAATTCTTCCCTCAATATAGTGCTGTCTACACCAGGGGTTAGGTTGGCTGAACTACTTTTCTCAGGGATGTGGATTTTGCACACCCCTGGGAAATAGCTATGCCAGCGTAAGTTTCCAATGCAGACCAGCCCAAACCTGCAGTGCTTTCCCAGGGCTAGTCTTCACTAGTACAGAATAGAATTATTAGATACACCGATTAACATTTTGCTGGGGAAGAGTCACAGCTGTTCTAAAGGGAAATCATGCCTTGCCAATCTATTAGAATTCTTTGAGGGTGTCAACCAACATGTGGACAAGGATGATGCAGTTAATATAGTAAACTTAGACTTTCAGAAGGCCTTTGACAAGGTCCCTTACCAATGATTCATAAACAAAGTAAGCAATCATGGAATAAGAGGGAAGGTCCTCTCATGGATCAGTAACTGGTTAAAAGACAGGAAACAAAGGACAGGAATAAATGGTCCTTTATCATAATGAAAGAGCTGCATAGTGGTGTCCCCCTGGGATCTGTGCTGGGACCAGTATTGTTCAACATATCCAGAAATGATATGGAAAAGGGTAAATAGTGAGGTGGCAAAGTTTGCAGATGATACAAATTTACTCAAGGTAGTTAAGTCCAAAACAGTCTTACAGAGTTACAAAGGAATCTCACAGAACTGGGTGACTGGACAACAAAATGACAGATGCAAATTCAATGATGATAAATACAAAGTGATAAACATTGGAAAACATAATCCCAACTATGCATACAAAATAATAGGGTCTACATTAGCTGTTACCACTCAAGAGAGAGATGTTGGGGTCATCGTGGATAGTTCCCAGAAAACATCCGCTCAATGTTCAGAGGCAGTCAAAAAAGCAAACAGAATGTTAGGAATCTTAAGGAAAGGGAAAGATAATCATAGAATCGTAGGACTGGAGAGGACTTCAAGAGGTCTTCTAGTCCAGTCCCCTGCACTTAAGGCAGGACTAAGTATAATCTAGAGTCTAGACCATCCCTGACAGGTCTTGTCTAACCTGCTCTTAAAAATCTCCAGTGATGGAGATTTCACAACCTCCCCAGGCAATTTATTCCAGTGCCTAACTACCCTGACAGTGAGGACATTTTTCCTGAAGTCAAACCTTGCTAAACTTTAAGACCATTGCTTCTTGTCCTGTCCTCAGAGGTAACAAGAACAACGTTGCTCCCTCCTTCTTGTAACAATCTTTTATGCACCTGAAAACTTATCATCCCTCCCACCCCCCATCTTCTCTTCTACAGACTGAAAATTGGGTTTGTTTAATCTTCCCTCACAGGCCATATTTTTTATACTTTTAAATCATTTTTGTTGCTCTTCTCTGGATGTTGTCCAATTTGTTCACCTTACCTGAAATGTGGTACCAAGAACTGGACACAATACTCCAGTTGAGGCCTAATCAGGGGCAACAGAACAGAGGAGCCCATCCTTTTTTCTTTAAAGGTGAATGGGGGGGAGAGGGAGTGGAGCGAGCACTGGACGGGGCTTTGGGGGGAGGAAGCTGTGTGGGGGCTGGGTCACCCTTTCGGCATCAGTGGTCTCACCATTTTTTGGGAGCTTCCTGCACTCCTGGGCTTAATCAGCACAGAGTAGAGTGGAAGAATTATTTCTTGTGTCTTGCTTATAACATTCTTGCTAATACATCCCAGACTGATGTTTGCTTTTTTTGCAATAATATTACACTGTCCACTCATATTTAGCTTGTGATCCACTATGACCCCTAGATCCTTTTCCACGGTACTCCTTCCTAGGCAGTCATTTCCCATTTTGTATGTGTGCAACTGATTGTTCCTTCTTAAGTGGAATACTTTGCATTTGTCCATACTGAATTTCATCCTTTTTACTTCAAGTCATTTCTCCAGTTTGTCCAGATCATTTTGAATTTTAATCCTATCCTCCAAAGCACTTGCAACTCCTCCCAACTTGGTATCATCCACAAACTTTATAAAAGTGTACTCTCTATGCCATTATCTAAATCATTGATGAAGATATTGAACAGAAACAGACCCAGAACAGATTCCGGGGGGCCCCACTCGATATGCCATTCCAGCTTGACTGTGAACCACTGATGTTTACTCTCTTGGAACAGTTTTCCAAACAGTTATGCACCCACCTTAGAGTAGCTCCATCTAAATTGTAATTCCCCAGTTTGTTTATGAGAAGGTGTGAGACAGTATCAAAAGTCAATGTATGCCACATCTACTGCTTCCTCCATCCACAAGGCATGTTACCCTGTCAAAGAAAGCTATTACGTTTGACACAATTTGTTCGTGACAAAGCCATGCTGTTATTTATCATCTTATCTTCTAGGTGTTTGCAAACTGATTGCTTAATTATTCGCTTCATTATCTTTCAGGGTACTGAAGTTAAGCTGACCGGTCTGAAATTCCCCAGGTTGTCCTTATTTCCCTTTTTATAGATGGGCACTATGTTTGCCCTTTGCCAGTCCTCTGGAATCAATCCTGTCTTCCAGGACTTTTCAAAAATAATCACTAATGGTTCCGATACCTCCTCTGCCAGCTCCTTGAGTACTCCAGGATGTATTTCATCAGGCCCTAGTGACGTGAAGACATCTCACTTGTCTTAGTAATTTTTAATTTGTTCTTTTGCTATTTTAGCTTCCGATCCTACCTCATTTTCACTGGCATTCATTAGGTCAGATGTCAAATTGCTACTAACTTTTTGGTGAATACATTCCAAGAACTTTTTGGATAATTTGTGCCTGCTGTATTATTTTCCCAACAGATGTCTGGGAAACTGAAGTTCCCCATCACCACCAAGTCCTGTGCTTTGGATGATTTTGTTAGCCTGATCCACCTCTTCTTCCTGGTTAGGCAGTCATGGTGGGAATCTAGTACAGACATCACCCTTGTTTTTTACTCCTTTTGTCCTTAGCCAGAGACTTTCAACAAATCTGTCCCCTATTTCCATTTCAATCTCAATCCAAGTATACATATATATTAAAACTAAGGCAACACTTGCTCCCTTTTCACCCTGCCTGTCTGTCTTGAAAAAGCTGTGCCCCTCTATACCAATATTTCAATTATGTGTATTATCTGTGATGCCAATTATGTCACAGTTGTGTTTATTAACTAGCATTTCTAGTTTTCCTGCCTACTTGCCATACTTCTCGCATTGGTATACATCTAAGATACAGATTTGATTTTTCCCCTATGTTCTCTTTTGTCTCTCCCTCATCCCCGCTATAATGGCCCATAGTCCCCCTAGATTCCAACCTTTCTTCAAGGTGTCCATGTTTTTGACTACCTGTGGGCTTTTGTCTCCTGCCCCCATTGGGCCTAGTTTAAAAGGCTTCCTCACTAGGTTAGCCAGTCTGTATCCAAATATGCTCTTCCCCTTTCTTGATAGGTGGGCCCCATCTCTGCTGAGCAGTCCTTCCTGGGACAGCATCCATGGTGAGGGAAGCCAAGCCCTCCTAGCGATACCACCCTCACAGCCAGGCATTCACCTCCAGGATGCAGCAGTTTTTTCCTGGGCCCCTCCCCTTGACCAGAAAGATCGAAGAGACCACCACCTGCACTCCCCACACTATCACCCTTACTTCCAAAGTCCTGTAGTCATTTCTGATCTGCTCAGGGTCATATCTTACAGTATCATTAGTGCCCACATGGATGAGTAGCATGGGGTAGTAGTCAGAGAGCCAGATGGTCCTTGACAATCTCTCCAAAACTTCCTGTATATGGGCCCCTGGCAGGCAGCATACCTCCCAGGATGCCACGTCAGGGCGACAGATGGGTGCCACTGTCCCCTTCAGAAGAGAGTCCACCACCACTACCCTACATTTCCTCCTGGGAATGGGAGCTGAGATTTCCCCAGTCTTGGGGCTACAGAGCTTCTCCGTCTCCACCTTTGGCAGCAGTTCCTCATAGCTCAAAGGCAGGGCAGCATAAGGTTTCTTCATCACTATGGTGGGTGGGTGGGAGTAGCGGTGAAGCACTGCCTGCTTCCAGAAGTAACCAGCAGTCAGTGTCCTCCCTGTGACAGAGTCATATCCTCCTCCCCCGGTGGCATGATAGCAGTTCTAGTCAGCTTCCTCAGCCTTGAATGTCTCCATGTGAATACTCTCAATGAATTCCTCGTGTGCAAGGATGCTTTTCAGCCTGGCCAACTCCTCCTATAGCTCTCCCACCTGCTTCCTGAGAGATAAGGAACTTCTGCAGGCAGTTAAAGAATGCTGACAGAGCACACACACTTCAGAACAGTGGCAAAGAGAGGGTTAATGGCAGATTTGTAATGATTAGTGAGATTTTTGCCTCATATTACCAAGTGCTGTAATCCCAGTTCTGGCTGCCTCAGAAGCAGCTACTGAAGCATATCATCATCAAGCAGGCTTTTACATCTCTTGCTGCAAGATCAAAGTGTGCACACATTCTCACTCTCCATTTACCTCAGGACAGTCTCTGCCAAACAAAAGCCCACAGCCATGAAGGTCATGGGAATGCTGATTCTCATTAAAAGTGTTTCATTTTCATGCAAGCTGTTTAATTATTTTTGAAGTAGTTTCTTTCCCTTACGTCCAAAACAGTTTATATTTGTTTTAAAGGGGGTGATCATTTGTATTCTAGGTCATATAGCCCCATTTCCTCAATACACATGACACTAAGCATTTGCTATGTTGCCAAGAGGCATAATACCTCAGTTGGTCAGTCTACAGCAGATGCTGTTAATTATGTGTCACATTGCCATGGACTCCTATTTTCAGTTAATATAAAATTTTGCTTTCACTGTGTGGTAATTTTTGTTTGGTCCCTGACACTGATGGCTTTGGATACTTTATTCTAACCCTTGGGCAAGGCTTTCCTACAATTGCCCTGTGACTGAATTTCTTCAAAGGGTATGGCTACATCAGAAATTTCAAAGTGCTGCTCCGGCAGCGCTTTGAAGTGTGAGTGTAGTCAGAGCCGCAGCGCTGGGAAAGAGCTCTCCCAGCGCTGCTTGTAAACCACATCCCTTATGGGTGTAGCGTGCAGCGCTGGGAGCCGCGCTTCGAGCGCTGCCGCCCTGATTACACTGACACTTTACAGCGCTGCATCTTGCCACGCTCAGGGGGGTGTTTTTTCACACCCCTGAGCGCGAAAGTTGCAGCGCTGTAAAGTGCCAGTGTAGCCAAGGCCAAAGACCTTCTTCTATGCAATAGCCACAAAGTCTGTTCATGCACACCTTCCATTTTTTGCTTTCTCATTTAAACCTCCATCCTAAATACTGAGTCACCGAGATTTGTGGCTGGAGGGAGCTGTTATAATTTTTATTATGACAACTCATTTCTTATTTTCTCCTTTCTCTGCCCCCCGTTTTCTGTTTGATGAAGGGAGCAGCCATAGGAAATTTCTTCTTAACGCTTCCAGCAGAAACGTAATTCAGCACTGAAATTAAAGTTCCTCCTGTCATATAGTAAGAGCAGAGAAATCATGTCAGCACCTGGTGACTGAGGACAGGGCAAGCTAATTCTCTCAAACATTTTGGAGAGAATTATGGTAATGAGACAGAAGGGGCATGATACGCCTATGCAAGCTGCTGCTCCCAATGTAAAATGCTCTGACAGCTCTAGTGGTGACACGAGAAGTGGAAAAGCAGTCAGGGCTCAATCCAACTCTCACTGAAGTCCCATTGATTTTATTGGGAGATGAATAAGACCGCTAGGCCCAAATTGTTAAAAGCTATTTAGGGGTTGCTGCACTCAGCGTTGCAATCCTAACTGATTTAGGAGCCTAAATCTCATTTTGAAAAGGAATTTAAGACTTAAGACTAAACACTGTTGTCACCAGCCACCTATGAACACTTGTCCATCAAGACATTGGACCATCAATCCAGTATCCTGTTTCTGAGGGTGAGGTGACCTATAAAAGTTTGAAAAGGGCAAGTGACAAACCCTCTGAAAAAGAATCCACACAGAAGTGCACACTCTTACACTACTACAAAATGAACTTGTAAAATAAATAAAAAAGGTAAATCCGTCTTATGTACTTTACTTATATTGCAAAATACCTTATGAATGTATTGAACACACATTTTTTTACACTCAGAAGGCTAAAGCTACTCAGACTTATGCTAAGTTCCACAGTTGTGCTCATTGCTTTCGGCTAGCAGGAAAGCCAGTCGGCCTCCTGCATTTTACTCTCCACTCGAATACTAGTCAACATATCTACTTACACAAATGAAGGGGTTTATTCTCCTCTTTCATTTCGTCCCCTTCGTATACCATATTTTCCTGGGATGAAGATATTTGCAGAATTTGTACTAATCATGTTTTTGAATCTGCATTATAATGCAACATAATTCAAAGGCTAGTGAATGAAATATGAGGGTGACTGAAGGCAAGGTTAACTTCTGTTGCATGGGTTTAGAGTGACATATACTGATAGGGTACGAAAGTTAAAGGCTTAGATTCAACTCCTGTATTTCCCACTCGTCATCTGCAAGTCCAAACTGGAAGCCCAAAGCTGCTCCATGCTGTATTTGATTTTCTTACTGGCTCCATACTTTAGTGACCTCTAGGACAATGCGTCCTCCAAATCCTGAATAACTCCTATGATATAATGGACATGTATTGCAGTCTTTTCTGGGGTACGTTTTACAAAGTGTTAGCTCAGTAAACTGTAATAACAGTCTAAATAGAACTTACAAGTTAAACTTAGACCACCTACTGATGATGATTTATTTATTTGCCATTATTTAATTGGCAACTTACTAAGAGCAAGTTGCCTAATGCAACTTCAGTGGCAGGGCAGTTTAGTTAGTACTGCATCCCTGGAGGGCAATTGTTTAACTTCATATATTCGTCCTATGTATGCATACCACTAATCTTGTAATGTGACACAGAAGTGGCACTCTCCTCTCTCTCTCTCTCCTCTTCTCACACACACACACACACACACGACAAGAGTAAGAAATTCAGACTCACTGACAGCCCTTTTCCACTCCCTCAGCTGTATTTCTCTATTTAATTATAAATTCCTTGTCTAATTATTGTCTGTAACAAATAAATTAAAGCCTCTCACACGTTCTGAGAACATATTGGATGCAAGGTTCTCTCCTTTTACAGAGAGTATTCTGAAATCTTAAAACATGCAAACATGTTTTCCTTCTTTGTGTTCAGAAAGCACCTACCATAAATAAATAAAAATGAGGAATTAAGACAGATTGCGACACTGGATAAGTTACTTCATACAGAGGAAGGTCTGTGGCACATCAGAAATATGACCAAATGTATAGTGGCATGTCAGGACGCACTACAGTTAACTAAGATCAAACAACTTCCTGTTTAAAGGTGGACCAATTTTAAGTCCTCTTTAAAACAGATGCTTGGTTAGACTCTATGAACGTTGGTGTGCCTCAGCAGGGTGAAGGGTAGGGTTAGACACACAAATTTTAGGTCAATTTGGAACTGCAAGGGTTGCAGAGATCAAATCCTGAAAAAAAACAAACCATTTTTTTCAAAAAAGTTCTGTGATTGGTGTTGGTTTTTTGTTCTTTTTTGCACACAGAGCCCAGAGTCTCAAACTATTGAGTGATAGGTCCAAAAATGGTCTCCATCTGTTTGAGATTTACCAGCGCAACGGAACCCCACTAAATCTTTTGGGGGACCCAACTGAGAATGGTATTTAGACAAAAATGGCTAGAAGGGCTTCCATTCTCAACCTTTATAGCTTTAAACTGCTTGCTTTATACTCTAAAATCCAAACAGTAAATCAGGACTGCTTTGAAATTTGGTGTGCTCATGGTGGCATGGGTAGCATTTGTGATCAAATTAACTGAGGAGTTCTTAGTTGCAGTCCTGTGCCCCTTCTCCCAAATGTCTCTTTCCATTGCCTTATAACTGTTAAACTGAAGAGAATAATGACTGGATGAAACCATAACTCATTGAGATTGATGGCTGTAAACTTACCCTGCCTCTAGTGATAGACAACTAAGAAGCAACGGGCTTAAACTGCAGCAAGGGAGATTTAGGTTGGACATTAGGAAAAAGTTCCTAACTGTCAGGGTAGTTAAACACTGGAATAAATTGCCTAGGGAGGTTGTGGAATCTCCATCTCTGGAGATATTTAAGAGTAGGTTAGATAAATGTATATCAGGGATAGTCTAGACAGTATTTGGTCCTGCCATGAGGGCAGGGGACTGGACTCGATGACCTCTCAAGGTCCCTTCCAGTCCTAGAGTCTATGAATCTATGAATTAACAAAGAAAAGTTAATGACAACCCCGCATCTCAGACAAATGGAGCTTTGGACCGAGTGATTGGCTGTTGCTACAATTTGTGAGTGATATGTGGCAATTTTGTTTGGGGGAATATAATCAAAGCACTTGGAGAAAAACAAACAAACATGAGAATACTTTCTGGCAGGGATAAAGGGAGTGGAGGAGTGCAGGAGTTATGGGGAAGGGGAGAAGGGTTGGGGGGGTCAGGTGAAGGAAGCACTGCACCCCCCCAGCTCTACTGGAGCACCCCAACTCTACACCCTAACTCCCCTCCACCTCTCAGCTCTGCCAATGCACCAAACTCTGCCCATCTACCAATTCACTGTGAGCTCTGTGGGGTAGGGAATATCTCTTACTTTGTTGCTGATTTTGGGCACAGCAGCACCACTATAGTTAAGGTTGCATCATGATTTCTCTTTAAAGGCTGGTCCCTGTAAATCCTCTAAAATTGATATGCTTAGTCAGATTCCTCTGAAATTTGGTGTGCCTCAGGTGGATTGGTTTGTCTCAGGAGGTGCAGGGTAGGGCTAGTGCCTCAAATGGGGGCGGTCATTGGAGCTAACGGTTGTGGACGTATAAGCCCCAAAGGGGGGGGGGGGACTATTTTTCAAAAAAAGTTTCTAGGAGTTTTTGTTTTTTTGCACAGAACTAGATATCAAACAATTCATGTAATGTGAGAAAAAATGGCTTGACTGCCTCAAAGTTTTATGTAAGGTAGTTGGGGGACCCAAATTGGGAATTGTATTTAGGAACATGTTCACTTCTATGTTTGCGTAGTTTGGAAAGATTACTGGGGGACTGGAGGGAGGGGGCGGAGGGAGTGCCCCGAGAGCACAAAGTACCCAGATTAATGTGGTGTGTCCAAAGACACACAGTGCAAAGATTTGGAACTGACCACACAAGTATCTTGGCTGCTGAGGACAAAGAAATGTGCATCCTGCAAGGGTTGCCAACAGGTGGATTCTAGGCAACTCCTGGATCACACGGTTGCAGAAGTTTGCAGGACAGCAAGCAGTACACAACATGGGGATTGCTGGCTACCGGCTGATCTGGGTGGAGGGAGATGGCCTACATTGACATCATATCTGAGGATGTGGTGATTCACTAGACGGAAATGATCTGGGCCTTAAACCTGGTGTGCACCTCATACACCCTCCAAATCAGCTCTCAGACATTGTAAGAGATTTGTATCCAGGAGGTGTGATAGTTCTCTCTGATTTGGCTGAGCATCTGTGTAATTGCTACAAAGTCAATAGGAAAGCTGTTAAGTGCTGGAAGAACACTAATTGGGAAAGTGGAGGGTTCATGGTTGACCAGAAAATGTACACAGTATGGCACAAACATTATAAGCCCTGACACTTCACTGTTTCTCAGAGACACGACTCATCGACTGGACAGAAGCTACTGCCAACTCCAGGGAAATAGAGGGAAGACAACATGAGCAATCACCTCCCTGCCTTTTTGTCCGTCAGTATTGTTAGATGGAATCCTCTGGGTAAGAATGAACTGGTTGTAGAAGGAGGTGAAAAGCTTGTATTTTTCTGCAACGGTATAGGTTGGTAGAGTCAAGAGTACTGGTGTATTGCTGGGAGAAGAGAGAGACAAGGCTGTATAGGCAACATTAACTGTTTCTTTCCTGGTTTCCAGAAGATTGAGTTTTGTTCAATTCAACAACATTCTGCAATAGGACAACATACCACCAAGCAACAGTAACTCTGTATTAACATTTTTTTTTTGCCACTGACTTAACTTCAGGTCCCAGGGATCCGCAGAAGCTACATGGCACATAAAATAGGAAAGCAAAATCTATTTTAGTAAATATAATGTAATATATATTACTAATGTTTTCATTCCACTATAAATTAGTTATTTGTTAAGAGCTGACAGTGTATTTGGTGCAGTATAAAGTACAATTGTAAACATAGTCCCAGACCAAACAAGCTTGAAATCTAAATTAGAATACAACATAGTAACAGATGGCTTATCTACCTGGGCTCTCAGCAACAGTAATTAAAGCCCGTAATAAATACTTTCCCATTACATTCAATAACCTTTTCTCACTTCTGTAGCATTTTTGCCTACTCCATTCAGCCCCAAGCCTGCTGTTATAACAAGCAGGTCAAATGCTTACCACAATGGTACGGTTCAACATACTAGAGCAAGTTTACCTCCAAAATCAAAGGGATTCCTGCAGAAAGCACACAAACGACTGAATGCAGCGTGGGCAACAGGATGGTCATGCCTTTAAGCAGACAGTTTGAATCAGTGGTAATCTGACAGTAATTCACCAATCTCTTTTTAGAAGATCATCTCAGGGGATTAGGAAGTTTAAGTAGTAAACTAGAAGTCTTCAATAATATTTCACAATAAATAATACATAGAACTTCCAGAGCCCAAAATCATGTCCTTGAAAATAAGATAATGTATATTCAAGAGCCACCAATGGAAACTAATGTCAGGAAAAAAATGGTTTGTGATGTTGGACATCGGGCCACATTTCTCCCTGGTGTAACTGATGATTTCAGTGGAGTTACAACAGGCATGAATTTGGCCCACTGAGAAGGCATAGAGATATCAAGGAGACTTTGATCCTGTGACTTGGTTTAACTAAAATTATTTTTTCCACTTTTCCTTTTCCACCATATGAATCATGAGGACTTAGTCATTTTAGGCCTAGAGCTGCAGCCCTGATTTTAAGTAGCTCCTTACTTCACAAGTAGAACCACTGAAATTAATTGTTGAAATGAATGGAACTCCTCAAACTGAGTAAGGGTAGCAGAAACAGACCCTTTATGAAACTGGCATTACGAAAAGAAGAAATTAAACTGGCTGAATGTTTATTTTAAAACCTTCACATGGTATTTAGGAGTATATCCCTGCTATATAATTTTATATTATCATTCCAAAACCTATAGAAGGATTAGACTCAATTAAAATTCAATAGTGTTTTTAAGAGCAGCTGCAATTACAGAAGGATGACCGTGCTTTAAGAGGATAGGTTGCTTGGTGTTCTGTGTTAACACGGGCTTCAGTTCTGCAGACTCTTCACCTACTGAGAATCCAGGCATAAGTGGGCTAAAGGCTTCTATTGCCAGCCTAAAGGGAGGGGCTACCCCAGACCCAGATAATTCTGAGGCACAGTTAATGAAAAACAGGGACTGGAGTGAGGTCTGCAGACACTTCAGGACAAATGTAACTTTACTCATACGAGTAAACATTACACTTACTTAAAAGATTACAGAATTATAGCCTTGGGGTCTCCCAAATAGTTCAAAAGAACAGACAGACAATGTACTTCTTCTAACAGACCTACTCATTCACAAAAGTTGTCTAATGTGATGGCTTGGCTGGCTGAAATGTCTAACTTTCTCAGCCTTTATCAGTAAACAGTGGTCAGCAGTCTCATTAGCTGGAAGAGATCCCTCTTGTTTTGGTGAAAGGACTTTGTCAAGGTTTTATGTGGCTAAATAGTGACACACTTTGAAAATTAACTGTCCTCTGTTGATAGCCTTTTCCTTAGGATTTCAGGAAGCATTTTTATGCAAATGGCCTGTGGTATTATTAGGAAAAAAAATATTAAAAGTAGGCATG
>NW_027424872.1:24371-27833 GCF_003597395.2 Chelonoidis abingdonii
AGCATCCAACTTCATCTTGTATTTTCACTCAGAAGATTGATTTTTTTTTTAAAAATGGCTAAAAAGTTGTTAAATGACAACTCAAGAGTTACACATTAATATTCTGAACCTTTTATACAAACAGGAAACCTTACAGGAAGAAGACAGTCACTTTTCAAACAGCTTTTATTTATTTATTTTTAATATGTTAATGTCTGCACTGGTGGAGAAAATACTTAGAATGACATTCTGTTCTTAACTCACATTAACCCCCTCTGGTAAAATAATGTTTAAGAACTCACTTGCAGGAGAAAGGACT
The DNA here is from genome assembly GCF_003597395.2 of Chelonoidis abingdonii. NCBI lineage: Eukaryota > Metazoa > Chordata > Testudines > Testudinidae > Chelonoidis > Chelonoidis abingdonii. The sequence goes on from NW_027424872.1 coordinate 24,670, forward strand.
TTTCGAGTCTTCTTTTCTACCTACACTCCTATGTTCCCTCACTGCCCCCAACCAACAAGATGCAAGGTCCCTGATTCATCATCACCCTTCCCCTGGAAGATGTGGATAGGATCCCACAACTTCCTTTCTGAGGAAATGGTCCATAGGAAGCACCAATATTAATCCAGTTAATCCTGAAACAATGTGATATTTTTCATTGCCTTGACGTGAATTCAGAATATAGAAGAAACAAACTAAGTACGAGTCTGCAGAAATGATAGCATGCTGGCATTACTTTGTTTGCTTGACATTAAAAGTGACATTGTGCCAAAAAAAGAGGTCAGGGGGAGAGAAAATGGTGAAACAAAGGATTTAAGAAACAAGCCTACACTACAATAATGACCTGTAAACACAACGCCTTGGACTGTGATCACAGATTTCACAAGAAAAGGAAGTTTAGGTCAAGTCAGCAAGTCGTGGGAAAACTCCCATGAAAAAGCACAAATGCTATAAGAAGATGTATTCATGATTTCACATTCTTCCCTCTAAGTCAATAACAAAATATTGTTCTTTGGAGTTACTATGGGTATGTCTATACTACCCCTGGATCGGTGGGCAGCGATCAACTCAGCAGGGGTCGATATTGACCCTCAAGCGCTCTCCCGTCGACTCCTGTACTCCAGCGCTGCGAGAGACGCAGGCAGAGTTGATGGGGGAGCAGCAGCAGTTGACACACCACCGTGAGTAGATCTAAGTAGGTCAACTTCAGCTATGTTGTGTAACTTAGATCGATTCCCCGCCCCCGTGTAGACCAGTGCCATTTTATCAGATGAGTTAAACAAAAGTTATCACCACTTTTGGTTACTAACCATCCCTTGAGACACTGCAAAGGAGATGGGGTGTTAGCCCCAGTGGGCTGGGCAAATTCAAATATAGTTAAATATACTCTGCACATCGGCATCCTCCATGCAGTTTCACTCTCTATCCCAACAGTACTGCCATGCACTGTTAAATAGCTATTACGTTGCACCCCAGAAGTAGATGCACTTCAGTGGGTGAAATTATACCTATATAAAAAGATTAAGTGCTCCGGAATTCATCATCAAAGAGTTCTAAAAATACCCAAGATAGATTGTGCTATGGCTGAGGGACAATATCCATACTCAGGAGTCATTCTCTCCTCCCACTTACATGAATTTCTTAACTGTTAAGCACTTTTCTTAAAAGACACACAAGAGTGTCTACATTGCCATAAGATACCCATAGCATGATTGCAGCTGGCCTGGGTCAGCTAGCTCGGGCTTGCGGGTCTCAGGTTGTGGGACTACAAAACTGCAGTGTTAACATTTGGGCTTGGGCTGGAACCCAGCTCTGATACACTGTGATGGGGAGGGTCTCGTTGCCCAGGCTTCAGCCCCAGCCCACAAGTTAACACTGCGATTTTTAGACCTACAGCTCAAGACCAAGTCAGCTGACCTGGCCTCTGAGACTTGGTGCTGCAGGTTTTTATTGCAGTGTAGACATACCTCAAAACTCACTGAGGAGGATCCCTTCTGCAGTCTTTTGTTGTAACAAAGTTACTATGTGAGTAACAAATGGAGTGTTCAAAAATTCCCTATGACTTAAAGGAACTAGAGTTGAAATCATGGCTTTTAAAACAGTTTAGCCAAAATATGTATAACCAGGTTTTGTGGTGGCATTCAACAGAATAAATATCTCACCACATGCCACAGCAGTAACAGCAGCTCTCTGTGACAAAGCTTGGAAGTGTACTGTATTGCTATAGTCATGCCCAAATAACTGTTCCAAAAATAGCTTAATGAGCAGCCATGGGAATTTGTCCAAATCAAAACAACATCTTGGCAGCTCAAAGCACATGCACCTCGCATCATCCTTGGGATGATTTTGGCCAAAGAATGTTAAGTCACAAGGATAGCTCTTCCTAGGGAAAATATAACCTCATTTCCAATGCAAGACTTATCACAGCTCTGTTAAAATATAATTTATGTAAGCAGGTTTATTAATTCTTTATATATAATATTCCAAGGGTGTCTGAACACCTACCCTGCATTGTTACTGACTGCAGTTAGCCCTTTTACTCCAGTCTTCAGTAAGCCTCCTATGAGGTTCTCTGGAATTCCACACAATCCAAAACCTATGTAAAACAAATACAAACAAAGAATGTAACAAGCATTCTAGAGGGAACAATGTCATCAAAAGAAATAAATCTGTGTAGCAGATGATAAAAACCACATACATTCTGCACAGAAGAGAATAATCCGGTTATAGATGAATAAGCAACTCAACACTTGGAGAAAATATTTCTCAGAATAGGGAACAGGACTTCAACAGTCATAGTAATGGCAATAGCATGATTTGTTTGGGAGGGTAAAATCTCCTTTCCTTTCAGTCCATCCAAAAGTAATCTTCCCTTCCCATTATGTTGGCTATATTAATCTCCATACTGGATCTCTACTGTGGCTTCTCCACTTCTGCAATATTAAGTTTGAGCCTCTCCTCTTCAGTTTCACACAACCTATAGTTTGCCTCCACCTACATCTCTGCCTTCATTTCCTCTGCTATACGTTCCCTACTTCAATCCCATCCAGCTTCAGTCCTGAAGACTCGAATTCAGATCTCTGCTACCAATCTGTAGAACTAGAGTAACTGCGATCAGAATTCTCTCTTTCTGTATTCTCATCTTTGTGTCTACTTTTTCTGCAGACCCATAGGCCTGGCGCAGCCCCTCTTTTGCCTTAAAAACCCCACCAGCAACTTGTAAAAACCCAGCTACTCCAAAAAATATTCCAACTAAGAAGAGCACATGGTCTTCTGTATTTGCTAAATGGCAATTGCACATCATTGTGTTTGGACACTTGTATATTTGTATCGGACCCATGTGTTTTGTTTTTTTTAATTGTAAACTCTGCAAGACAAGAATTATGACCTTTGTTTGGAACAAAAACTATAGTACAGATGTTGGGAGTCAAGCCGTCACGACCACGAGTTAATGGACCACGGATTAAGAGGGCCATGCTGAAATATCTTAAGATATCTATATACTGTGACAAAGTTCCTCCTCTACCTTGGTGGGTCCTGTGCTTACTGGCGGATTTGCTCACCTCACAGATTCACCCTGTGGGTTGGGAAACAACCCAGAGACCTTCCCCTCTGGCAGGGGCCAC
>NW_027424872.1:30679-32217 GCF_003597395.2 Chelonoidis abingdonii
AACTGTCAATCCAGTGCTGAGCTGCAAACAGTGCCGGCTCTAGGTTTTTTGCTGCCTCAAATAAAAAAATTTTTGGCTGCCCCCAACCCCAGCCCTGGGCTCTCACCCCCACCCTCCCGTCACCAGTGCCCTCCCCCACCTGCACACCCTGCCTCCCCAGCACTGGGCTCTCCCCTCTGTCCCCTGCCGTCCCAGCCCTGGGCTCCTCTGACCATTGCTGACTCCACCTGCTTCCCCCTTGCCTCCAGCTGGTCCAGCGCTGGCAGGGTCGGGGTAAGCAGTGGGGCTCCCGGACCTCAGCCCAGGGTCCCTCCAGCCAGGGCTCCCACCTCCAGGACCAGGCGGGACCCAGGCGTGCAGAGCTGGGGGACTACCCCGGCAGGGGGCTGAGGAGCCAGGGCAGGGTAACCCCAGAGAGAGTGGAGCCCCAGAGAGCGGGACGTAGGCCCTGCACACCAGTGCCCCAACCTCTATGGTCCCACTGCTGCTGCTGCTTCTGGCCGCCCTGCCACAGTCCCTGGGTGGCTCGGGCCACTTCGCCCAGCCCCAGCTGCAGCGCTGGGGGGCAGCCGCCCTGCAGCACTTGCAGGCAGCTCCGTGCGCACTGCAGTGCAGCCCCCAGCCGAGTGTCCCCCGCTTGGAGCCTGCCCGGCCCAGCCACGAGGTGCAAGCGCTGCTCCCCCACAGCTTGAACTGCAGCAGCCCCAGGGCACCCCTCGTGCTCAACGCCCTGCTACTGCCAGGGCCGGCTCTAGGCTTTTGTAAAGAGCTGCATGCCATATTTGCAGACATCTCACCACCAATCTGCACACCACTGTGGACACTTCCAAAGAGCCCAAGCCACAGGCCCCTGGCATGAACAGCAAGGAGGAGGAGGAGAAGAAAGACGAGGATGGGGGACGTGGCATAGCTGGACTGCCCAGTTGCAAGCCAGGACCTGTTTGAGACTCCACTACAGTTCTGTCAGTCCCAGCAGTCAAGCACAGGTGAGTCCGTTGCAGAGGAAGGAACCTCAGGTAAACATCAACAAAGAGTCCTGTGGCACAGGACTATCACTTTTTACAGTTCCAGACTAACACGGCTACCCCTCTGATACTTGACATCAGATAAACATGTGATGATATTCCCCATTACGATGACATACTGGGGGCCCTCCCAATTTAACAAGGCACTAATATTAACTTTTCATTAATTTACTCTTACTAGAAGAGGTAGCAGTACAATAAAGAGGTAGAATTGTTTATCTGCTTTTCACTCCCCAGTACAGTTTGGGGCGAGGAGGCATGGAGAACAGTTTGTCTATGAACACAGGGATGTCCCTTGAATCCTCCTGAGAGATCTCAATGAAACCTTCATGGAGATACTCTGCAGTCCTCTCCTGAAGATTTCTAGGGATAGCAGCCTTATTTCTTCCTCTGTGGTAGGACACTTTCCCATGCTAGTCAGCAATAAACAGTGGCAGGTACCTTTGCAGTACACAGGACAGCAGCATACAGGCCTGGGCAGCTTTAGGACACCAGCAGCAGCTGTCTTTGCTG
>NW_027424873.1:0-4584 GCF_003597395.2 Chelonoidis abingdonii
GGAGACAAACCAGTAAAGCATTTAATGTTTTTAAATCATGGATTTGGTGTATTTTCAAATTATTACAAATTAATTTTTGAATGTATTTCACTAGTGATTTTTCAGATTTCCAAATACATGTTCCTATAGTATTGCAACTTTTTTTATGGAAGGGACCTCCGAAATTTCCTTGCCCCAGGCCCCCTGAATCCTCTGGGTGGCCCTGCCCAGAGTGTGTGAGGAGCAGGGGAGGGAGGGAAACGGGGTCCCCTGGAGCCGAGCCCCAGCTGCGGTGGCAGTGACAGGGGCTCCCGGAGTGTGTGAGGTGAGCAGCCAGCTGGGCTCGTTGGTGCTGAGCAGGTAACCCCGCAGCCGGAGATCCTCGCCTTCCCACCCACCGGGGCTGGGCCAGGGCATTGTGAGGCTAAAGACCAGCAGATCCAGGGGGGCTCTCCAGGTCCTCGGCTGCCAGCATGTCGGGGGTGAGGGCAGTGAGCATGAACTGATCCACCTCGGTCACCAGCAGCGCCACGAAGCCCAGGGAGGGGGCTGTGTTCTCTGCACCACCCCACAGCCACACCGCCACACCGCCACCTGGAAGTACTCCCACTCCACGCCGCCCAGCAGCTCCACCCGCATGGGGACAGAGTCACAGCTGGGCCAGGGCTCGGCTGCCATGTGCTGGTAGCGGATCCCATGTTTGGGGGGGAGCCCACTGCTGGGGCAGCAGGAGGTGTAAGTAGGGGGGGCACTGGTGGGCAGGAGGGAGAGCTCATGTCTAGGGTGGGGAGAGGCAGGCAAAAAAATTTTTGCTTGCGGCAGCAAAAATCCTAGAGCCGGCCCTGCGTGTAGGTGGAGCGAACTGGATCCCTTGGCCGGGTCCGTTCTCGGGGGCAGTGAGCCAGACACCCAGGTCTGCACTTCACTCTTCTCCAGCCAGCTCCAGACTGAAAACCCCTCCAGCCCCTCCTCCTCTGCTCAGTTCTTTTCCCCAGCCAGAAGGTCACCTGACCTCTTTGTTCTCCCACACCCTTAGCATCCCCTTGCAGGGGGGGGGAAGGACCTGGCCATTAGTTGCCAGGCGACAGAGGGTTGACCAGGAACTGAGGGTCCCCCCCACCCCACTGTATAGAAAACATTCAGAACAGCCCCACTTTGTCACAGTAACACACTCTGTCTGTCCAGGGTGGGCACAGAGAGGCAGAGGTCCCCTACCCTGTCCTTTTTATTCTCTCCCCCTCCCACCCCCCACCCCCGCTTCCTGGGGCCCCGCTCCCACGTTATGCCAAATCCCCGCTCCGGGCTCTGTGTTGAAAGTAGCGATCCCAGGCGCCCAGACCCGCCAGTCCGCCAGGTCCTTACTGCCCCTTGCGAGATCTGTGTTGTCACCGCCTAGCACACAATGGACTCTCTGCTCCTCCCCTGCTCCTCCTGGCTTTTGGGGCTGGCCCCGATGTCGGCGGAAGGTTGGGGGAGGCAGCGCTGCTTTGGGGGGAAGGTGGGTTTGAATCTGACCATTCCCTGCTTTCCCCAAGGTTGTCCTGTCCCAGCCCGCTGCAGGAGTCCGGCCGGGGGCTGACCCGGAGAGACCCTCACCATCACCTGCACAGTCACCGGGGGACCAGTCAGCCAGCAGCTACTACTGGAACTGGAATACACCAGGCCCCAGACCCCAAGGGCTGAGTTGGATGGGATACCTGGTCCGCAGCAAACAGATACGCCCCGTCTCTCCAAGGCCGAATCACCATCTCCGTGAATTCCTCCAACACCAATATTATCTGCGGCTGAGCTCGGCTGACAGCTGCAGACAGCGGCACCTATTACTGCGCCAGGGGATACACAGTGACACAGAGCAGAGCAGGGACCCGTGCAAAAAGGGGGTAGGCGGATTCTGGACAGAGCAGTGAGGCCAGTTCAAGCCAGAAGTGCTGGTGCAAGACCGTCCCCTGCACACAGACTCTATGTGTGTGTGTCTATCTCTTCTGTCAGTGTGTTTGTTCTGTGAATAGTATCTCTCTGTCTGTCTGTAGTGAGTGTGTATGCGTCTATCTTCTGTATTTTCCTTTTGGATCATATTCGCATGATGTTCTCCCAGAAGAACATTTCCTCGCCCACACTGGCAGCTCCGGTTTCCAGTGGGCCAATCAGCACGAAAGAGTCCAGACTTTTGTGTTTGTCACCAGGGCCGGCTCTAGGTTTTTGCCACCCAAAGCAAAAAAAAATTTTGGCTGCCCCTACCACCAGCCCTGGTTTCCCCTTGCCCACCAGTGCCCCCGGCCATGACACCAAGCACTAGACTCTCTCCCCCCCACTCACCCACTCCCACACCACCCCAGACTAATTCCCCACTCACAAATGGGACATTCCGCTACAAGCACACGGCAGCTTGAGCTCTGCCCAGCCGCGCTCTGTCCCATGGAGTGGAGCTGCTGGGCCGCATGGAGCTGGAGTACTTACAGTGGCATTGCAGCTCAGGGCAGCCACGGAGAACAGGGCCCACCTGGGCTTCACCGGCGGGCCTGTGGCTGAACTGGATCAGTTCGTGGCTCACCGCCCTCACCCCTAACATGCTGGGGCCAAGGACGCTGAGAGTCCCCTGGACCCTGCTGGTCTTGCAGCCCACCAAGCCCTGGCCAAGCCCGGGGGGGTACAAGGCGAGAGGATCCCGCTGCGGGGCTACTGCTCTGCAACCACAGCCCAACCAGCCCGCTCCCTCCTCGCACACTCAGAACCCCTCTTGCGCGCAACCCGGGCTCGCTCAGGGGACGCCAGTTCCCTCTCTCACCTTGTCAGGTGCATGACCTGGATGTGCGCCCTGCCGAGCCCCGCGGCACCCTGCACGGCCCACCCGGCAGGAAATGTGCGCTGCCCTGGGGAAGACGCAGAGCCGAGCGGAGAGGACCCTCCCCTTCCTGCATCGCACCCCGCTTCATGTCCTTCCTCCGCTCCTCACACACTACCAGGAAGCCCGCCTGCCGCCGCAGCCGAGCCCTGAGCTGAAGCCAGGCTGTTGGCAGGGCAAGAGGCGGCTCCCAAGAGCGTGTGAGGAGCCGGGAGGGAGGGGGAGCTGAGCCTGCGCTGCGGCCAGCGAGAGGGGGAAGCGAGTGTGAGGAGCCAGGGAGGGAGGGAAGTGGGCTTGGAAGGGGGAAGGGTCCGCTCCACTGCCACTCTGTAGTCTCCCCTGGTGGCGCAGTGTTTCTCTGCCTAATGGCTGTGCAGGGCTCCGCTAGGCTGGCAGGGCGCGGACCTGGCTTGTGCCGCGACGGGCGAGTGGCCTTTGCCAACTCCAAGCAAAAAAATAAAAAAAGTAAGGAAGTGGGGTTGCCTTCCTAGAATGTGCTGCCCCCAAAGCACATGCTTCAAAGGGCTTGGTTCCTAAAACCGGTCCCTATTTGTGTCCTTATAAGCAGGGATATGCAAACAGGGGTTTTACAGTTTCCTACTTTAATCTCTCTCTCTCCTCGCTCTGGCCCAGGAGGCACCCGGAGCACAATCCACAGCCTCAATCGGCTGAGAAGTTACCAGCCAGTCCCACAAGAACTCCTCCCACACCGGGAAAATGAGACTTTGGCTCATTTACTTTCCTGTGGCAGCGCTGGAGCTATTTCCTCCACAAATCCACTGCAGAAAGCAGGAGACTATCACTGTTTTTCTGCAATGATATCAGGGCCTCCGGGATCTGGGTGACAAAGTGAGGTTCTCGGGGGTTTCCTGTCTTTCCAGGGTTTGCATCACAGGGGGTGGACTCAATGTCCCCTGGGTGTTACTGGTTTAACGAGGTGAGGGAAGAAGAGTTGTTGTTACAGAGGACGGGGAGATGGACCAGGACCCCAAGCCAGGAGACACAACCGGTTCTGCCGGTGGGGCGGGGAGCAATGGGCTGCAGAGAGAGGACGCTGGTGACCTGACCAGCTGGTTCCAGCCAGAGGAGAGCTCGAGGGAGAAGGGGACCAGGCCTCCTGTTTACAACCCTGTTTACCTGGAGAGAAAGACAATGGACAGAGGTGGGGCTTGAGGCCGGGGATATAGAGGCCAAGCTGGACACAGGTGGGCCGCTCGGGCTGGAAAAGAGGGGAAAGCAGGCAAGAACCCACCTGGAATCAGGGAGACTGGGATGTGCTGTTATTGTGAGAGGCGCAGGCCTGAGGCCTAGAGTTCCTGTGCTGTGTTCAACTCTCAATAACCCTCCTGTTTTATGATGGCTGAGAGTCACTCTGGTCTAGAAGAACAGGGTGCGTAGCCCTTTTCGGGGGTGAAGAGGCCCAAGGGGGTCAAGTGCGTGGACCTCTCGGGGAGCCCACGGCAGAGACAGACGTGCTAGCCAGAGAGGTCGCTCCAGGAGGTGGAGGGGCCTGACCCCGAGAGAGAGTGAACCCTTGAGAAGGGCTGTCCCCATGAAAGGGCACCCCCAATGGACCACACAGGGCCAAGATGGCCATGAATCTGTGAGCTGTGACAGGGGGCAAGAGGGCAATTTGCCCCAGGCCCGCAGGGGCCCCCACGAGAATTTTTTCAAGGGCCCCTTGGAGCGGGGTCCTTCAGTCGCTTCCGGAGGGGCCTCGGAAAAACTCTCAACGGGTTCCCTGGGCCGCGGAGCTTCTTCCG
>NW_027424873.1:4609-27487 GCF_003597395.2 Chelonoidis abingdonii
GCCCTCCCATTCACTGTGCAGACAGTTCCTACTCAATCACAGCGGGGTCCTGGGGAAGTCACAGGGTGCTGCACCCACACTTCGAAGTCAGATGTGACTCTCAGCCAGCCTGTAAAACAGAGGTTTATTAGAGAACAGGAACATGGTCTAAAACAGAGCTTGTAGGTACAGCAAACTGGATCCCTCGGCCGGGTCCATTCTGGGGGGCAGTGAGCCAGACACCCAGGTCTGCACTTCTCTCCTCTTCTCCAGCCAGCTCCAGACTGAAAACCCCTCCAGCCCCTCCTCCTCTGCTCAGTTCTTTTTCTGGGCCAAAAGGCAGGGAAGACTTTAGGTTTTTTGCCACCCCAAGCAAACATTTTTTTGGCTGCCCCCCCTAGACATGAGCTCCCCCTCCTGCCCACTAGTGCCCCTCCACTCACACCCCCTGCTGCCCCAGCACTGGGCTCCCCCCCAAATGTGGGATCCGCTACCAGCACACGGCAGCCAAGCCCTGGCCCAGCTGCGACTCTGTCCCCATGCAGGTGGAGCTGCTGAGTGGTGCGGAGTGGGAGTACTTCCAGGTGGCAGCGTGGCTGTGGGGCAGCGCAAAGAACACAGCCCCCTCTCTGGGCTTCGTGGCGCTGCTGGTGGCCACGGTGGATCAGTTCGTGCTCACTGCCCTCATCCCCGACATGCTGGTGGCCGAGGACCTGGAGAGCCCCCCTGGATCTGCTGCTCTTCAGCCTCACAAAGCCCTGGCCCAGCCCCGGTGGGAGGGAAGGCGAGGATCTCCGGCTGCGGGGATACCTGCTCAGCACCAACGAGCCCAGCTGGCTGCTCACCTCCTCACACACTCCGGGAGCCCCTCTCACCGCCATCGCAGCTGGGGCTCGGCTCCTGGGGACCGCGTTTCCCTTCCTCCCTGGCTCCTCACACACTCTGGGCAGGGCTGCCCTGAGAATTCAGGGGAGTGGGGCAAGGCAATTTCGGGGGCCCCTTCCATAAAAAAAAGGGCTTGGTGAGGCTGAAGAACAGCAGGTCCAGGGGACTCTCCAGGTCCTTGGCCCGCAGCATGTTAGAGGTGAGGGCGGTGAGCACGAATCATGTATTTGGAAATGTAAAAAATAACTAGTGAAATACATTCAAAAATTAATTTGCAATAATTTGAAAATACACCAAGTACATGATTTAAAAACATTAAATGCTTTACTGGTATGTCTCCATTTGCAGTTACATAATGGGCTGTTGCTGGGTGATGGTGACGGTTGGTGCCAATGTGCTGTCGCTGCCTGGGGGTGGTGCTGCTGTTGTCCAGGCTGGGTGGGGAGCTGGGCTCTGGGTTGGGGGGTGCCTGGCTCACAGAGGCTGGGCTGAGGACTGTGGGGAGATGGGGTCAGGGGTTGTCCGGCTTAGAGGGGCTGGGCTTATAGCTGGGGCTTTGAGGTGGGGGGGATGGGATCGAGGGGTGCCCAGCTCAGAGGGGTTGGGCTCGGAGCTGGGGGTCAGGGCTGTTGGGGGGAATTACTTTGTCATAGGAACCTGCTCTAGGTTTTTTCCACCCCAAGCAAAAAAATTTTGGCTTGCCCTCCACCCCCAGGCCCTAGTCTCCCCCCTGCCTTACCAGTGCCCCCTGCCTACGACACCAGCACTAGGCTCTCTCTCCCCCCCCGCACCCACTCCGCAGCCGCCCCAGCTACTATTATCCCCACTCCCAAATGTGGGTTATTCCGCATACCACCCACAGGGCAGCTGAGCTTCTGGCCAGCCACGATCTGTCCCCATACGGATGAGCTGCTGGCGCATGGAGCTGGCGTAACTTACAGGTGGCAGTGCAGCTGCAGGACAGCCACGGAGAACAGGCCACCCTGGGCTTCAGCGGCAGCTGGCTGGTGGCTGAACTGGATCAGCTTCGGTGGCTCACCGCCCTCACCCTAATCTGGGCGCCAAGGACTTGGAGAGTACCCTGGAACTGCTGCTCTTAGCCTCAGACCAAGGCCTGGCAACCCGCGGGTCAATGGAATCTCGCTGCGGGGCTACCTGCTGTGGCACAGACCAGTCCCAACCAGCCCACCACCTCCTCTGCAACTCCAGGAGCCCATCTGCCGCTGACCGATGGGCTCGTCCAGGGACCAGTTCCTCTCTCCTCCCCTTGTCGTTGATGAGCCCGGGATGTGCGCCCCTGCCAGCCCTGCGGGGCTACCCTGCACGCCGGCCACTCTCGGCAGGGGGGAAATGCTGCGCTGCCCTGGGAGACTCAGAGCAGGCAGCGGCAGGCAGGACCCCTCCCCTTCCCTGCATCCCAGCACCCGTTCAGTCCTTTCTCGGCTCCTCACACACTCAGGAGCCCGCTTGCCGCGCATCGCGAGCCCGGACTGAGGCAGCTTGGCGTGCGGCAAGAGGCGCTCCCAGAGCGTGTGAGGAGCCGGGGATGGGTAGAGGGAGGTGAAGGGAAGGGCTGCTGGCATGCGACTCTGAGCTCCCGTGGCAGCAGTGTCTGCCCTAGGGTGCGGGCTGAGGAGAGGGACGTGGTTGGCTTGGCAGTGAATGTGCGGTCCTGCGCACTGCCACTCAGCAATCCCAGGGGGATGTTCCGAAGGGTGTGCAGGGCCTCAGGAGGGGGATGTGCGCGACAGCGGGTTTGCCACATAAATTTAAAAGGAAGGTTTGCCCCTTAGAATGTGCTGCCCCAAGCACTATCTTCAAGGGTGGTTCCTAGAAGGCCTGTTTGTGTCTTCTATAAGCAGGGGGATATTGCAACAGGGTACATTTCCTCAGCTTTAATTCTCTCTCTCTCTTTGCCAGGAGGTACCTGGAGCCACAATCCACGCCTTCTCGGTCTGAGAAGTTACCCAGCCAGTCCCCGAAGAACTTTCCTTGCAAACACAGGAGAAAATGAGACTTTGGCTCCATTTACTTTTCCTTGTGGAAGCGTGGGACGCTATTTTCTCTCCACAAATCCACTGCAGAGCAGGAAGACTATCATGTTTTTTCTCAATGATATCGGGCCGCCCGGGGAGGGGTGAAAGTTGAGGGGTTTCCATGGTTCTCTGTCTTTTCGGGTTTGCATGCAAGGGGGGTGGGACTCAATGTCCACTGGTTTACTGGGTATTAACGAGTGAAGGGATGGAGAAAGTTTGTTGTTAAGAGGACCGGGAGGACTGGACCCCACAGAACAGCAGAGACAAACGGTTCTCGGCCGGTGGTCGAGGACAATGGGCTGCAGAGAAGATGGACCCTGCAGCGTTTCAGAGGGTACGTCAGGCTAGGACAGCCTTTGTTACGACCCTGTTTACTGGAGAGAGCACTGCGACAGAGGCGAGGGTGAGGCCGGGGATATACCTGGAGAGAAAGACAATGGACAGAGGGTGGGGCTTGAGGCCGGGGATATCACAGAGACCCAGCTGGGAAGCAGGAGGGCTCGGGCTGGCAAGGGGAAGCAGGCAGAGCCCACCTGGATCCAGGGAGACTGGAATGTGCTGTTATTGTGAGAGGCCAGGCCTGAGGCCCTGAGAGTTTCCTGTGCTGTGTTCAACTCTCAATAAACCCTCCTGTTTTATGCTGGCTGAGAGTCACTCCGGTCTAGAGAACAGGACTGCATCAGCCCCTTCCGGGGTGAAGAGGCCCAGGGGGTCCAGGGTGCGTGGACTCCCGGAGGGGGCCCACGGCAGAGACAGACGTGCTAAGGCTCAGAGAGGTGCGGCTCCAGGAGGTGGAGGGGCCTGTCCCCGAGAAAGAGTGAACCCCTGAGAAGGGCTGTCTCACTGAAAGGGGCAACCCCTATGGACAGCACAGGGCCAAGAGTGGGTATGATCTGTGAGTCTGTGACAGGGGGGCAAGAGGGGCAATTTGCCCCAGGCCCCGGGCCTGCAGGGGCCCCCACGAGAGTTTTTTGGGGCCCCTGGAGTGGGATCGTTCAGTCACTCTGGGGGCCCCGGAAAACTCTCACGGGTCCTGGGCCACCGGAGCTTCTTCCGCTCCCGGTCTTTGCCGGCCGAGAGTCCTTCAGCCCTGCACCCCAGCGAATTACCGCCGAGTGGGACCCACCGCTGAAGTGCAGCCAGGTCTTCGGCAGTAATTCGGCAACAGGGGGCCCTTCTGTTCCAGGACTCGCCGCGGACGTGCCCCGAGGACCTACAGAGGAACCCCTCCCCCGCCCCCCTGCCGCCGCTGAATTACCGCCGAAGACCTGGCTGCACTTCCACGGTGGATCCCGCTTCAGCAGTAATTCGGAGGCAGGGTCCCCCACCGTGGGTCTGCAGGGCAATTTGGTGGTGGGTCCCAGAACGGAAGGACCCCCCACCGCCGAAGACCCCAGGCCCCCGGAATCCTCTGGGCGGCCCTGAAAGATATTAATATATTTTGTAAAATGCTCTTCTGTAATTAATTCTCCTGTTAATTAAAGGAGAATTTGTTTCATGCTCCTGGTTCCCTCATTCTTCCTTCCTCCCGCCTTCCTACTTAGGGCCCAGACACAGATTGTTCTGACCCAGTTCACTCCAGAAATGTAGAAGCCTGGAGAATCCACTTGGCTGAAATGCATGGAGAGCGGTTCACTGTTACCAGGTGCAACACTCACACTATAGGAAATCTTGTAGATTTACAAATAAATAATTTCTTATCACATTTAGCGAAGCCCCACACCAAAACTCAGTAAGGTAGACAGTAGAGCTAATACAGAAAGTACATCTGAACATCTATGCTCCCCCCAGCCTTTGCAGAACAACCTGAAATGTTAGCCATTACCTTCCTCATCATCCTCACCTTCCTCATCTTTGCCAATGGCCATCATTCTGGCCCCTCCCAAGGGCTACATCTCTCTCTCTCTTCTACTGCCCTGGGATGCCACTTTTATAATACGTTACGCGGATGTTACCAACCATGTCTAATGCACATTCAATAGGGGGTTTCTCCCTTCCTTCTTATTTCTATTTCCTCCCCTTACCAATGTTAAGGTGTCCTTCTTCTATAGGTTAGAGTATGTATGATTAACCCCCATTATTATATACATCAATTCCTTGCCATCGAGGCCAGCCTTAGAATTTGTGGGGCCCTATGCAGTGTTATTAAACTGGTGCCCCTATGCCCGACGTGGGAAAGAGCCACCACGCCCGCCTGTGGCCCCACAGATCTCACCCCGCATCACTGACTCACACCTCGCAGCACACGCTGTGGCAGCCAGGGCTCACAGCCCTGGGGAGGCAGGGATGAGGCAGCAAAGGATGCCCAGCCACCCAGCCCACCTCACAGTGATGGAGAATCACAATTCCCCACAGAGACCACGTACCTTCTCCCTCATGCAGGATGCGCCAGCGCATTTGGCTCTGTGAATAAGGCACCTGCCTAAGGAGACTGCAGGGCATGCTGGGTTTGCAGGAGCTGACCTGCTGTTCCGGTGGTGCCACAAATTTTTGGTTGTTGTGCGCAGCTGTGTATGTTGCATAAGCCTAAGGACAGCCCTATGCACCTGCAGAACTTAGCTTTCTCAGCTCTTGTTCTGTCATCCATATAGGGACCAACTTCCTCTGAAGGTAGATACTATTTTCATAAGTGTTGATGTGTATTAAATATTGGGTGCCCAACATGCAATTCCTGCAGAGGGTTTCTCATGAGAAAGTACTACTCCCCAAAAATCGGAAAGACAACCTCCTTCTAAGGCAGTAGTTCCTAACGTGGGGTTTGCGAACCCCTGGGGTTTCACAGAACATTACAGGAGCTTCGCCAGAAAAAAAATCACTACTGGTGGCCAGAGGACCCTGGGCATTTCAGGCAACAGGTGGGACCCGGTTGCAGGGCACACAGCCGGAGCCCCAAGGAGAGCGGGGCAGGGCAATCTGGGCTGGCAGCCCAAGCCCTGCCCCTGACAGCAGGGGAGCCAGCAGCCCAAACCCCAGCACTGGGCGTGGGCCCGAGCCCCAGGGAGAGCAGGGCCGGCAGTTTGGGCTCCAGCCCAAGCCCTTCCCCATCAGCTGGGGAGCCGGCAATGGTTCTGGATTTCCAAGATCTATGCAGAGCAAAGCCAGGGCATCACACTGAGGAAATTTAAATGTAAATCCCTAGAAATATTCATTTTTAGGAGGAGGTTCATGAGATTTCACAATTTAGTGAAAGGGGTCGCGGGCTGTTAAAGTTTGGGAACCACTGTTCTAAGGTGTCTCAAACTCAACAAATAAAAATTGAGGCACTTAACACAATTAGTCATTTTTTAAAAAAAAAATAAATCTTGGTTTTAAAAAATCTTGGCCTATGTGCACAGTAGGAAAATTTATAGTTCAGTGATAGAGGCTGAAAGTTCTCTGCTGAGGATGTTATCTTAACGATTTACCAGCTCTCCGATCAAATGATCGGGCTGTATGTTATGAACACAGCCAGAGCCGGATCTCTGGCTAAATCACTCTCCTGTTTGAGCTCTGAGTTGGGGATTTCAAGTCAAGCAGGGGATGAATTTATCAGCCCCTTACAAAAAGCCAGCGTATACAAATACAGTTACTCAGCTCCCTGCCATGCCCCAGACCCTGCAACCCCAGCACTGAAAAGCCACAGCCTTGCGGGAGAGTGAAAGAGTCAATATCAGCAGAACACCTGACCCAGGCAGAGACCTGAGACTTTGGCTTCTCGCTCTAGCAGAGCTCAAACGTGATTTACAGCCCATCAGGACTGCAGCATCGCCAGGTCCAAAGAGGCAATCGGCAGCCCCCTGTGTGTGCGCAATAACCAGCCAATTCCCTGAGAACTTTCCTCTCCAATACCAGGGAAGGGGAGACTTTGGCTGCATTTAGTTTTCATTCTCGCAGCGTTGGAAGGTATTTTATCCCCTTCAGAGCACTGGGGACGCCATAGGAATGCTATTATTTTCGCATTTATATTAATGTGATGTGTAGCATGTCTTTTATTTCGTTTCACACCTATTGTTTTACAGGGTAAGGAGTTAATGTGTCTGGGTCCTCATGCCTCCTTGTTCATTCTTTCTGTTCGCCCGTCCGACGAGTGGATGACTTAGATCAGACAGGCGCCCGGGAAGGGGCTGCAATGGCTGGTCAGCTACTGGAAATCTTCAGTGAGCAACCACTATTCTCCCAGCGTCCAGGGGCAAGTCAGAGACTGAGTCTCCAAGGACAGGTCCAATTTCTACTTGCAAATAAACAGCCTGAAACCAGAGGACACCGCCCTGTATTGCTGTGGTAGAGACAAAGTGAGGGGAAGCCGGTCTGAGCTCAGAATGAAACCTCCCTTTGTGGTCTGTAGGAGAAGTCCCAGCTGGTTTAATGCTGCTGACAGTCCAGGCACTGGAAACTCAGAAGAGGAAACACTTTGCTCAGTTCATGATGGGCTGATTTAGTCTAGGTCAATGCCACAAAGGACAAAGATCCAGGGCTTGGCCTCTGCCTGACGGAAAAAGGTTAGGGAGACCCTTGGTGTCAAATGTTTTATTGAAAAATTTATACAGTGTAGAATAAATTGTACATGAAAAAGGCATTAAAAACACCCTTGCACCGTCCTCATTTCCAAAAGGAGAGGAAAAGACAGGATAAACCAAACCACAAAGCCTCACAGCTAGAGAAAGTCACCGAGCTAGTCCTAAACACACTGTGCAGTGGTGTTCTGTAGTTGTGAAGCGTTAACTTAGAAAGACATTAAATACTGGGTATAAATATCGATCTCATCTCTTTTGGCCCCATCAATAAACGATTCTGTATACAACATAGAACATAGGGCCAATTCCGATTACCGAGCCTTCTGTTCATCCATTCCTGCATCTGTGTACCTATCTATCCCCATCCACCCCATCTATCTATCTATCGAATACACATCTCCCTTTCCCAACCCCCTTTCTCTCAACCATGGTTACAGTGCTCCCACCACAGACTAAGGAGAGTGTCTCTTCTATTTATAGGTGTCTATGCAAAGTATGAACCAAATGCCCCAGTTAAATTCTGCTCTGCCTCTGACCTTTTCTCTCTCCCTGTGCAGACACTCTGGCTTGTCTACAGGTTCTCATTGACTCCCCATCCTTGAAAATTATATTTCTCTACATCTGGGAAGCTGAGATTTTGGTTCAAATTATTTGTCATTTTACAATTTCCCAAGGTGAATTTTACCCTGACTAAAAATCACAGGATGCAACCCCGGTTCCAAGGCCTGCAGCTTTAAACCCGATGTAATCTTAAAAGAGATCACAAATGTTCACACTTCCTGGTACTCATAGAATGTTTAATTTCCATCTGTTCTGCTCTCTGGCCAAATATTCTTCTCTCACACAACATGAGCCAACGGCCATTAAAGACAATGAGGATATTTCCCTTCACCACAGTTGATTTAGGAGCAGTCCCTAGACATTAATGGGAGCTAAGTGACGTCATTGACATTTCCCCAGTGATGTGAAAAGTATAATCAGGGTCTCACGCCGATGTTCCAGGCGCTGCACAAAGACGCAGTAAAGAGTCGCAGGGGTAGGTAACCTATGACAAGCATGCGAGCTGATTTTCAGTGGCACTCACACTGCCCGGGTCCTGACCACCAGTCTGGGGGGCTCTGCATTTTAATTTAATGTTAAATGAAGCTTCTTAAACATTTTAAAAAACTTATTTCCTTTACATACAACAATAATTTAGTTCTATATTATAGACTCATCCAAAGAGACCTTCTAAAAACGTTAAAATGTGTGACTAGCACCGAATCCTTAAATCAGAGTGAATAAATGAAGGCTCCGCGGCACAGCACTTCGGATAGGCTGGCGACCCCTAAGGAGACTCCTATCAGAAACCCAATGAAAGTAATTCAGACCATTAAGGGAAAGTGTTTGTATCTCTTATAAGAAGGGGGATATGCAAATAGAGGTGGCAGGTCCCTGTTTAAATCTCTCGCTCAGTCTCCCCACGCTGCATCTGGAAAGACAATCCTCAGCCCAAAAAACGAGAGAGATCTAGGTTTATAGGCTCATCGCGCTTATCGTCACTAAACGTATGTATCCCACGGAGTAAAGTAATGTTTTGCACGCTGGTGTGAGTCGTGAGCTCGCTGTGACTGTGTGAATCACCCAGACTGAGAGAGACATTAATCAAAGTGACAAGCTGAAGCTCAAAGAGAAAGTGTTAGCCCTCTCCACATGAAGTGGCCATCACTACCAAGGCGGTCTGTTTATGCCGAACAGTTAAGAGAACAAAACATTGTTTTTTCTGCTCTCCCCAATGAAGATACAGTCATGCAAATCCTTTCATCCATTGAAGTTTACGCAGTTCAGAAGCAGATGCGGGGGGGGGAAGGAATAGAAACCCCAGCAAAAGGAACTGGTACTGTCTACAATGCTGGACTCGGGGAGGGGGAGTTTCTAGGCATGAGCAAGAATCCCATCGCTTAGTCTGGTTATGCCCTATGGGGACATATAGAGGTCCTTATTATATATACTTCTTTATTACTTTGGAATGAAAACTTCAGAATGATAACTAATGTATGTGTATGTTTACCCTGCATTAACCTTGTAAAGACTCTCTTCTTTCCTAAGTCCTATTTAATAAATCTATAGGTAGTATATAATATGGCAACAAGGGACACATCCATAGATAGGGTGCTCTCGAACAGCTCTGGAACAGTCACTGAGACGATCCCTTCAGTGTGGCAGTGCCCATAGGGTCACACTCTCACTAGGGTACGTCACTTGGCTTCATCACCTCTTGGACCAAAAACTTACAGTGTTAAGCCCCCCTGCTTCATGCCATGTGGCTCCCTTCAGGTCTCTTCTGGTTGATTTGATTTGTTTCCAGATTTCTGTTTGTTTATTTGTTTTTTTGTTTTATAGTGGTTGTTTAAAGTAGAAGAGGTCTTGTAGTGAGAGTCCTTCTTGGTATGGTGGAAAGGAGCTGCAAAGTAGCTCTTAACTCCCTCAGCCATCTTTTGACATTTCAGACCTAATATATCATCTCCTCTGTAGAGAGACATAACCACAGGTCTCTTATATGCAGCAGTAGGAGACTCTGTAAATATTTAGGACATCAGTCTTTTTAACAGGAAATCGAACATCTTCTTTTCCTCGCCTAACTCCACTAAATAAGGGATAGATTCACCAAACAGATTAGGACCTAAGACCACATCAGAAACTGCAATCCCACAATCAGGCCCTAAAATGGGAATTGAAACCCCACCCAAGCTTGTCCTGAATTCTGTAGACACCTGACTCACTTTGACCTAAGTTTTTGCAGTAAAGTTCCCTGAGCACCTGATTCTGCCTGTGAATAGGGACTTTGCAGCCCCACGTCTTGTCTCCATGGTGTGGCGTGTGCGCACCACAGGCTGTACCTGTAGAGCGCAGCAAGCCCATTGTGGTTAAATGCCCCACGCGCTATGACCCCGTAGTGCAACAAATATTTTGTTGGTTAAAACAGGGAGGAGTTGGAACTTCAAGCTGGTGTGCTGAGCAATTTTGGATAGGAGATAAACTCCTCTCCTTTCAGAGTGAGAATGAATCTCAGAAGGAGGGCGGATTATGAAGAAATCTTCCCTTTTGAAGCAGGTGAGTTACATAGTTCCAAATATTGGGCTCCTTCCTGTAAATATAGCGAGTGCGCCCCTCTGGGAGACAGAAGGTTGAGCTAGGTGGGCCCTTGGCAGAGTGTTGGGGCTGGCATTCTTAGGGTTCCCAGGTTTCTGATGGCTGCTCCAGAGATAAACAGTGATTATCGCAGGCTAAACTGAGAGTAAAGATTCCTGATTTATCTTCTCAGCTATGCAAGGAAAAGTCTGTAGTAGGTAACAGCAGGTGTCTAGGTAGAAATATTCAACCTTTCCCCAGAAGATGTTGTGAAGTCCAAGAATAATCATAGCGTAAAAACCCCTAGATAAATTAATGGAGGATGTTATCAATGGCTATTACCCAGGATGGGAAAGGAGGTCTCCCTAGTCTCTGTTTCTCCAGAAGCTGGGAGTGGAGATAGGGGATGGAACTTATGATTACCTGTTTCTGTCATATCCTCGGAAAACACCTGGCTTTGGATTTCCGCTTCTCTTTAACCATCCCTCTTTAATGTTGGTGTAGTGTTATCAATTAGGAGCGAGTTACATTATAGAACCATTCCTTCTTCATCGATAACCGTCACTGATGCGGAAACAAGACTTTGCAAAGGTGCCTCGGAGTATTCGGTTTTTTTGGCTACATTGCTGGAAATAGTTTTGGAGTCACTGGTGGCTTGTGTGAGGAGAAGGGTCAGAGCTCTGGAGATGGGATATAAGCCATCGCTGTGCAAAGGGCAGCATAAGGCTCTGCCAGTGGATAATCCTACAGGAGGTTAGGTGGGCTCGGGAGCTGGAGAGGACTTTCTGCTGGCTCCTCTAAAAAGGGTGAAGTTCAAACCCAGAGAATTATCAACCTAATATAAAAGCGATAGAATCACTGACCCCTTTCCCCGCCTCAGTCCATAATCCTCCCTCAGGCTCCGCATTCCCACTGCCTTTGCTAAGGTCAGCGTCTCCATTGACTTCAGTGGGGAAGGGGGAGTCCGTAAACTGCGGAGTAATCTGATCAGAAAGATCTGGTGGGCACTGGGGCATCCACACCGCGAGGGCGGATCCACCGTTTCTTTCCTACTGCTCCGTGAAATACACCTGGGCATCCGCTCCTCGTGCGCTCCCCGGGAAATGGGGTCAGCAGAAGCTCTGTCTCCTGGCACATCTGTTGCTGTCCCTAAGGGGAAGATAGTTTGTGCTGTTCCCAGTGCGTGGAACAGAGCTCCTTCCCCGGTCTCTGCAGGGCGGGTTTTGTTTGAGCTCAAACTCGCTTCCCCTCACTGTGTCTCTCGCACAGTAATACAACAGCGTGTCCTCTGGCTTCAGGCTGTTCATTGCAGATAGAAGTTGGCGGCTGTCCTTGGAGGCGGTGAAGCGCCCTGGATGAGAGGGGAGTAGTAATTCGTGAACTGAAGATTGGCGATAGTGAACCAGCCACTCCAGTCCTTCCGCGGCTGCTGCCTGACCCAATCCATCCACCAGTTCGTTAGGAACAAACCGCTCACGGCGCATTTTCGGCTGAGTGGATTCTCCGGCTGCTTCGCTTCGAAAACCGGACTGGTGTAGAAAAACCTGCGAACGGGCTCCTGGAAGGGGGAAGAGGGAAAATAGGGAAGGAACCAGTCAATTAAATACATTCTCACATCAATTAACAGGAATAAAATAAATAAAATAACAAAGATGAATAAAAAATCGTGTTTACATATAACTACATTAATGCCAATAATATCCCTCTGCCAGCAGTCCAATACGTTCAGGGGGAGAAAATACCTGAACAAAGCCGCTACAATGAAAAGTAAGTTGGAGCCAAAGTCCTATTCTCCCTGATGTTGAGTGGAAAACTTCTCGGGGAATTGTGATGATCTGCCAGACACGGGGCCTGAGGATTGTCTTCCAAGAATGCAGCGGAGGAGGACGAGCGAGAAGATTTATAACAGGGACCTGCCACCTCTATTTGCATATCCCCCTCCTTATATAGAGATACAAACACGTTCCCTAATGGTCTGAAGACTTCATTGAGTTCTCATAGGAGTCTCCCTTAGGGTCGCCATCCCTAATCCTAAGTGCTGGCCGCGGAGCCTTCATTTACTCAGCTCTGATATTAAGGTTCGTGCAGCACACATTTTACACGTTTTTAGAAGTCTCTTTGATGAGTCTAATAATATAGAACTAAATTTATTGTTGTATATAAAGAAAATACCGTTTTTTAAAATGTTAAGAAGCTTCATTCTAACATTAAATTAAAATCAGAAGTCCCCCCACCGTGGCCAGGAACCCAGACAGTGACGTGCCCACTGAAAAGTCACTCGTGATGCTGCTGCGCATCTCCGTCATAAGGTTGCCCTACCCTCGACTCTTACTGCGTGTTGTGCAGCGCCTGGAACATCGGGTAACCTGATTAATACTTTCACATCCTGGGGAAATGTCATGACGTCACTTAGCTCCCCTTAAAAGTCTAGGACTGCCTCTAAATCAACTGTGGTGAAGAGAAATATCCCCATTGCTTTAAAATGGGCTTTGTTCTCGTGTGTTGAGAGAAGAAATAATTGGCCAAGAAGCAGAAACAGATGGAAATTAAACATTCTATAGTACCAGAGGTAACATTTGTGATCTCTTTTTAAGGTTAGGTCGATTTAAAAAACCAGGCCTGAAAAGCTAGGGTTGCATCCTGTATTTTTTAGGCAGGTAAAATTCACCTTGGAAATTGTAAAAAATGACAAATAATGAACCAACAATCTCAGCTTCCCGATGTGGGAAATACAGTTTTCAAAAGGATGGGGAATCAATGAGACACTGTAGACAAGACCAGAGTGTCTGCACGAGGGAGATGAGAAAGGTCACAGAGCAAGAGCAGAATTTAACTGAGGCATTTGGTTCATACTTGCAATAGACACCTACAAATAGAAAGAGACACTCTCACCAGTCTGTGGTGGGAGGCACCTGTAACCATGGTTGAAGAGAAAGGGGGTTGGGGGAAAGGGAGATGTGTATTTCGAATAATAGATAAGAAGGGGGGAATGTGGGGATAGAATAGGTACACAGATGCAGAGAATGGAAGAACAGAAGGCTCGGTAATCGGAAATGGCCCTATGTTCTATGTTGTATAGAGAATCGTTTATTGATGGGGCCAATAGAGATGAGATCGATATTTATACCCAGTATTTAATGTCTTTCTAAGTTAACGTTTCACAACTACAGAACACCACTGCACAGTGTGTTTAGGACTAGCTCGGTGACTTTCTCTAGCTGTCAGGCTTTGTGCTTTGGTTTGTCCTGTCTTTTCCTCTCCTTTGGGAAATGAGGATGGTGCAAGGGTGTTTTTAATGCCTTTTGCACGTACAAATTATTCTACATTGTATAAATATTTCAATAAAACATTTGACGCCGACGGTCTCCCTAACCTTTTTCCGTCAGGCAGAGGCCAAGCCCTGGATCTTTGTCCTTTGTGGCATTGACCTAGACTAAATCAGCCCATCATGAACTGAGCAAAGTGTTTCCTCTTCTGAGTTTCCAGTGCCTGGACTGTCAGCAGCATTAAACCAGCTGGGACTTCCCCTACAGACCACAAAGGGAGGTTTCTTTCTGAGCTCAGACCGGCTTCCCCTCACTTTGTCTCTACCACAGCAATACAGGGCGGTGTCCTCTGGTTTCAGGCTGTTTATCTGCAAGTAGAAATTGGAGCTATCCTTGGAGACTCAGTCTCTGACTTGCCCCTGGACGCTGGGAGAATAGTGGTTGCTCACTGAAGATTTCCAGTAGCTGACCAGCCATTGCAGCCCCTTCCCGGGCGCCTGTCTGATCTAAGTCATCCACTCGTCGGACGGGCGAACAGAAAGAATGAACAAGGAGGCATGAGGACCCAGACACATTAACTCCTTACCCTGTAAAACAATAGGTGTGAAACGAAATAAAAGACATACTACACATCACATTAATATAAATGCGAAAATAATAGCATTCCTATGGCGTCCCCAGTGCTCTGAAGGGGATAAAATACCTTCCAACGCTGCGAGAATGAAAACTAAATGCAGCCAAAGTCTCCCCTTCCCTGGTATTGGAGAGGAAAGTTCTCAGGGAATTGGCTGGTTATTGCGCACACACAGGGGGCTGCCGATTGCCTCTTCGGACCTGGCGATGCTGCAGTCCTGATGGGCTGTAAATCACGTTTGAGCTCTGCTAGAGCGAGAAGCCAAAGTCTCAGGTCTCTGCCTGGGTCAGGTGTTCTGCTGATATTGACTCTTTCCTCTCCGCAAGGCTGTGGCTTTTTCAGTGCTGGGGTTGCAGGGTCTGGCATGCAGGGAGCGAGTAACTGTATTTGATAGCCTGCTTTTTGTAAGGGCTGATAAATCATCCCCTGCTTTGAAATTGAACATCCCAACTCAGAGCTCATAACAGGAGAGTGATTAGCCAGAGATCCGCGCTGCTGGGCTGTGTTCATAACAGACCAGCCCGATCATTTGAATCGGAGAGCTGGTAATTCGTTAAATAAATCCTCACAGAGAAACTTTCAGCCTCTATCACGAAGCTAGTAAATTTTTCCTACCGGTGCACATAGGCCACAGATTTAAAACCAAGGATTTATTTTTTTTTAAAAATTGACTAATTGTGTTAAGGTTGCCTCAATTTTCATTGTTGAGTTGAGACACCTTAGAAACATGGTTCCCAAACTTTTTACAGCCCGCGACCCCTTTCACTAAATTGTGAGAATTCTCATGAAGCCTCCGCCTAAAAATAATATTTCTAGGGATTAACATAATTTCCTCAGTTGGTGGTGCCCTGGCTTTGCTTCTGCAGAGTCTTGGAAATCCAGAACCATCGGCTCCCAGCTGATGGGACAGGCTTGGCTGAGCCCAAACGCCGGCCCTGCTCGCCTGGGCCTCGGGCCCAACGCCCAGTGCTGGGGTTGGGCTGCGGGCTCCCCTTCTGTCAGGCGGCAGGGCTGGCTGCTCAGCCCAGATTGCCCTGCCCCGCTCTCCTGGCTCCGGCTGGTGTGCCGTGCAGACCGGGTCCCACCTGTTGCCTGAATGCCCAGGGTCCTCGGCCACCAGTAGTGGATTTTTTTTCTGGCGAAAGCTCCTGTCAATGTTCTGTGAAACCCCCAGGGTTCGCAACCCACGTTAGGAACTACGCCCTTAGAAGAGGTGGTTCTTCAGAGTTTGGGGAAGTTACTTTCTCATGAGAAACCCTCTGCAGAATTGCATGTTGGGCACCCAAATTAAATACACATCACACTTATGAAAATAGCATCTACCTTCAGAAGGATAGTTGGTCCCCTATGGATGAACAGATACAAGAGCTGAGAACAGCTAAGTCTGTCAGGTGCAATAGGCTGTCCTTAGCTTATGCAGCATACACAGCTGCGGCACACAACCAAAAATTATGGGCACCGACCAAACATCAGGTCAGCTCCTGCAAACCCACGTTGCCCTGCAGTCTCCTTAGGCAAGGTGCCTTATCACAGAGCAATGCGCCTGGCGCACCTTTGCTATGAGGAGAAGGTACTGGTCTCTGTGGGGAATTGTGATTCTCCTTCAGCTGTGAGTGGGCTGGGTGCTGCGGTATCCTTTGCTGCCTCATCCTACCCTCCCCAGGGCTGTGACCTGGCGTGCCACCACGTCTGTCTAGGATGTAGTAGTGATGCGGGGTAGGTCTGTGGGGCCAAGGGCGGAGTGGTGGACTCTGGCCCCATCGGCATCGGGGCACCAGTTTAATAACACTGATAGGCCCCACAAATGCCTAAGGCTGCTTGATGGCAAGGAATTGATGTATATATAATGGGGTAATCATACATACTAACTAGCATATTGAAGAAGGACACCTTAACATTGTTAACGAGGAGAAATAGAAATAAGCAAGAGGGGAAGAACCCTAATTGAAATGTGCATTAGACATGGTTGTAACATCCGCGTTAACGTATTAAATAAAAGTGGCATCCAGGCAAGAGAAGAGAGAGAGAGAATGTAGCCCTTGGAGGGGCCAGAATGATGGCCAATTGGCAAAGAATGAGGAAGGTGAGGATGAGAGGAAGGTAATGGCTGAACATTCGGTTGTTCTGCAAAGGATGGTGGGACAAGAGTTCAGATGTACTTCTGTATTAGCTCACTGCTACCTTACCGAGTTCGGTGTGGGGCTTCGCTAAATGTGATAAGAATATTTTTTGTTAAACTACAAGATTTCCTATAGTGTGAGGTTGCACCTTGAACAGTGAACCGCTCTCCATGCAATTCAGCCAAGATGGTTCTCCAGGGCTTAACATTCTATGGAACCACTGGTCAGAACAATCTGTGTCCTGGGCCCTTAAGGAGGAAGGCGGAGGAAGGAAAATAGAGGGAACGCAGGAGCATGAACACATTCTCCTTAATGAACAGGAGAATTAATTACAAGAAGAGCATTTTACAAATATATTAATATCTTGCAGCGGCGCCCAGAAGGATTCGGGGGCCTGGGGGTCTTCAGCGGTGGGGGGCTTCCGTTCTGGGACCCACCACGCAAATGGCCCTGCAGACCCGGGGGGCCTCCTGCCTCCGAATTACTGCTGACGCGGGATCCACCGCTGGAATGCAGCCGGCTCTTCGGCGGTGTCATATACAGATACGCTAAGGGGTTAAGTTTCTTTAACCTGTAAGGGTTAGACAAAGGAACCAAACACGACAGAGGACCAGTCAGGAACTGGATTTTTCAAAGCTCAGGAGGGATTTGGGGTGTGTGTTCTTTGTCTTGCTCTGTGGCTCTCTCGGCTCTGAGAGTGATTTCTACTCCAGAGCTTCTAATCTCTGTTTCCCAGTTTTGTAAAGTAAGTATATAGACAGATAGGTTTTTTATGTTGTATTACATGTTGTAGTTTCTGGAATTTTTTAAATGTATTCTTTTAAATAAGTCTGTTTATTCCATTTGTTCTTTAAGCCAATTACCTCTGTATATGTCACCTTGATACAGAGACCATTTTTATGTCTTTTACTTTATTTTTATATAAAGCTTTCTTTAAAACTGTTTGGATTTTTCTTAGCTGGGGCTCAAGAGATTGAGTCTGTCAGCTCAACGCAGGGAATTGGTGGGTGAGGAAGAAGACAGGGAGAAGAGCAAATCTCTTGTGTTTAGAGTTACAAACTGCATTTGCATGGGACTCTGAGGGAGGGGTGAGAGAAACCATGAAATCTCTCTGTGTTTGTGTTTCAGGAATGAAGCAGGGTCATCTCCTAGAGTACCCAGGGTGGGAAATCTGGGAGAAGGTAAAGAGGGGGAAGGGAAGTGGTTATTTCCCTTTGGGTGTGAGACTCAGGCAATCTGATCTTGGGTCCCCAGGGAAGATTTGGGAGACCAAGAGAGAGTCAGACACGTGAAATTCTGCTGTGCAGCGCAGTCAGATCTAAGCTGGTATTACGCTGGAGGTTTCATGCTAACATCTTATTTTCTGACTCTAGGTTCAGTATCTGAGTAGGAAAGCATGACAGGCGGTAATTGGCGGGGCGGGGGAGGGCACCGCCGTGGTCTCGTGCCTTCCACGTAAGTCCAGAATGGAAGGCCCCTGTTGCGGGGATGAATTACTGCTGACAGACGCTGCACTTCAGCAGCGGGTCGCGCTTGGTGTAATTCGCCGGGGGCAGGCTTGAAGACTCCGGCGCAAGACCGGGAAGCGGACGAAGCTCGCGTGCCCAGGGACCCGTGAGCAGTTTTCCGAGCCCCTCCGAAGCGACTGAAGGACCCCGCTCCAAGGGCCCTGAAAAATTCTCTGGGCCCCTGCGGCCTGGGGCAAATTGCCCCTTGCCCCCTGTCACAGACCACAGATCATGGCCACTACTTGGCCCTGTGTGGTCCATGGGGTGCCCTTTCAATGGGAACAGCCCTTCTCAAGGTTCACTCTCTCTCGGGGTCAGGCCCCTCCACCTCCTGGACGCAACCTCTCTGACTAAGCACGTCTTCTCGCGTGGGCTAACTCTCCGAGAGTCCACGTCACTGTCTGGACCCCCTGGGCCTCTTCACCCCCGAAAGGGCTAAGCAACCCTGTTCTCTAGACGCAGAGTGACTCTCAGCCATCATAAAACAGTAGGGTTATTGAGAGTTGAACACAGCACAGGAAACTCTAGGGCCTCAGGCCTGGCCTCTCACAATAACAGCACATCCCAGTCTCCCTGCATCCAGGTGGGTTCTGCCTGCTTCCCTCTCCAGCCCGAGCCCCACCTGTGTCCCAGCTGGGCCTCTGATATCCCCGGCCTCAAGCCCACCTCTGTCCATTGTCTTCTCTCCAGGTAAACAGGGTTGTAAACAGGAAGGCCTGGGTCCCCTCTCCTCGCAGCTCTCCTCTGGCTGGAACCAGCTGGTCAGGTCACCAGGTCCTCTCTCTGCAGCCCATTGTCCCCCCACCGGCCAGAACCGGTTGTGTCTCCTGGCTGGGGTCCTGAGTCATCTCCCGTCCTCTGTAACAACAAACTTCTTCTCCCTCACCTCGTTAAACCAGTAACACCCAGGGACATTGAGTCCCCCCCCTGTGCATGCAAACCCTGGAAAAGACAGAAACCCCCGAGAAACCCTCACTTTGTCACCCAGATCCCGGAGGCCCTGATATCATTGCAGAAAAACAGTGATATCTCTGCTTCTGCAGTGGATTTGTGGAGAAAAATAGCTCCCAGCGCTGCCACAAAAAAGTAAATGGAGCAAAGTCTCATTTTCCCTGGGTTTTGGAGGAAAGTTCTGGGGGACTGGCTGGTACTTCTCAGACCGAGGAGGCTGTGGATTGTGGCTCCGGGTCCTCCTGGCACAGGAGAGAGAGAGAGAGAGATTAAGTAGGAAACTGTAACCCCTGTTTGCATATCCCTGCTTATAAGAGACACAAACAGGACCGTTCTAGGAACCACCCTTGAAGCATGTGCTTGGGCAGCACATTCTAAGGAGGCAACCCCCTTCCTTACTTTTTTTATTTTTTTGCTTGGAGTGGCAAAAGGCCACTCGCCCTGTCAGCGCACAAGCCAGGTCCGCGCCCCCTGCCCAGCCTAGCGGAGCCTGCACAGCCATTAGGCAGAGAAACACTGCGCCACCAGGGGAGACTCAGAGGCAGTGGCAGCAGGACCCCTTCCCCTCTTCCAAGCCCCACTTCCCTCCCTCCCTGGCTCCTCACACGCTCCCCCTCTCGCTGCCGCAGCGCAGGCTCAGCTCCCCCTCCTCCCGGCTCTCACACGCTCTGGGAGCCCCTCTTGCCGCTGCCACAGCCTGGCTCAGCTCCAGGCTCGGGCTGCGGCGGCAAGCGGGGCTTCCTGGAGTGTGTGGGAGCCGAGGAAGGACTGAAGCGGGCGTGCGATGCAGGAAGGGGAGGGTCCCTGCTGCCGCTGCCGCTCTGAGTCTCCCCAGGGCAGCGCAGCATTTCCCTGCCGGAGTGGGCTGTGCAGGGTGCCGCAGGGCTGGGCAGGGGCGCACATCCCGGGTCATGCACTGACAAGGCGAGAGAGGGAACTGGGGTCCCCTGGAGCTGAGCCCCGGTTGCAGCGGCAAGAGCGGCTCCTGGAGTGTGCGAGGAGGTGAGTGGGCTGGTTGGACTGGTTGGTGCAGAGCAGGTAGCCCCGCAGCCGGAGATCCTCGCGGGGTTGGCCAGGGCTTGGTGAGGCTGAAGAGCAGCAGGTTCAGGGGACTCTCCAGGTCCTTGGCCCGCAGCATGTTAGGGGTGAGGGCGGTGAGCACGAACTGATCCAGTTCAGCCACCAGCAGCGCCGCGAAGCCCAGGGTGGGCCCTGTTCTCCGTGCTGCCCTGCAGCTGCACTGCCACCTGTAAGTACTCCAGCTCCATGCGGCCCAGCAGCTCCACCCGTATGGGGACAGAGTCGTGGCTGGGCCAGAGCTCAGCTGCCCTGTGGTGGTAGCGGATCCCACATTTGGGAGTGGGGATCTAGTACTGGGGCGGCTGCGGAGTGGGTGCGGGGGGGAGAGAGAGCCTAGTGCTGGTGTCGTGGCAGGGGGCACTGGTAGGCAGGGGGGAGACTAGGGCTGGGGTGGGAGGGCAGCCAAAATTTTTTTTGCTTGGGGTGGCAAAAAACCTAGAGCAGGTCCTGATGACAACACAGAAGTCTCGACTCTTTGGTGCCGATTTACCCACTGGAACAAGAGCTGCAGTGTGGGCGAGGAAATGTTCTTCTGGGAGAACATCAGCGAATATGATCCCAAAAGGAAAATACAGCCACTCAGAGAGATACACATTCACTCACAGACAGACACACACACACAGAGATACACACAGACACACAGAGAGATATGCACTCACTGACAGACAGAAGAGAAATACACAGTCACAGAGACAGACAGACACACACACTCTGACAGAAAGAGAAAGAAACACACACACACACACACACACACAGAGTCTGCGTGCAGGGGACGGGGCTGCACCCAGCACTTCTGGCTGAACTGGCCTCACTGCTCTGCTCTAGAATCGCTGCCCCTTTTTTGCACGCAGTCCGCTGCTCCGCTCTGTTGTACTGTATCCTCTGTCTTTTTCGGCACTGGTGTCTCCTGCGACCGACACTTTGCCTCCATTTTATATCTTTCTCTCGCACAGAATAGGTGCCGCTGTCTGCAGTGTCAGCGAGCTCAGTCGCAGGTATAATTTGTTCATGTTGAGAGAATCCCGGAGATGGTGATTCGACCTTGGAGAGACGCGAGGCGTGCTCTTGTGCTACGTGACCAGTATCCCATCCACTCCAGCCCTTGGCCCGGCGCCTGCGTATCCAGTTCCAGTAGTAGGTGCTGGGGGTGCCCAGGAGACGGGTCCCCTCTGACGGTGACCCCAGTGACAGTGCAGGTGAGTGTGAGGGTCTTCCGGGGTCAGCACCCCCGGGCCGGACTCCTGGAGCGCAGCTGGAACGGACACCTGGGGAAAGCAGGGATCGGGTCCGATTTAATATACCCCCATAGGCAGCCGCCTCCCGCTAGCTGACCAAACTACCGGGGCCAGACCAGCAGGAGAGCAGGGGGTGAGCGAGAGTCCATAGAGCAGCGTGCGCTAGGCCGGGACAACACGAGCTCGCAAGGGCAGCTGCAGGACGTGGGGACTGCGGGTCTGGGCGCCCTGGGGCCGCTACTTCAACGCAGAGCCCGGAGCGGGGGATTTGCATAACGATGGACAGCCCAGGAAGGGGCGGGGCAGATAGAATCAGAGAATAAAAAGGAGAGGGTAGGGGCCTCTGCCTCTCTGTGCCCACCCTGGACAGACAGAGTGTGTTACTGTGACAAAGTGGGGCTGTTCTGAATGTTTTCTCTGAATACTGTGGGGAGGGTGGGGCTCAGTTCCTGGCCGACCCTCTGTCGCCTAGCAACTATTGTCCAGATCCTTCCCCCCCTGCAAGGGGATGCTAAAGGTGTGGGAGAACAAAGAGGTCCGGTGACCTCCTGGCCGGGAGGTGGGTGGGGGAAGAACTGAGCAGAGGAGGAGGGGCTGGAGGGGTTTCCAGTCTGGAGCTGGCTGGGGAAGAGGAGAGAAGTGCAGACCTGGGTGTCTGGCTCACTGCCCTGCAGAATGGACCCAGCTGAGGGAACCAGTTCGCTGCACCTACAAGCAGGGCCGGCTCTAGGTTTTTTGCCACTGCAAACAAAATTTTTTTTCGCTACTCCTCCCCGCCCCAGACATGAGCTCCCCATCCTGCCCACCAGTGCCCCCCTGCTTACACCCCCTGCTGCCCCAGCACTGGCCTCCCTCCTAAAGATGGGATCTGCTACCAGCACATGGCATCCAAGCCCTGGCCCAGCTGCGACTCTGTCCCCATGCGGGTGGAGCTGCTGGGCGGCGTGGAGTGGGAGTACTTCCAGGGGGCGGCATGGCTGTGGGGCAGTGCAAAGAACACGGCCCCCTCCCTGGGCTTCATGGTGCTCCTGGTGGCCGAGGTGGATCAGTTCGTGCTCATCGCCCTCACTCCCGACATCCCGGCGGCTGAGGACCTGGAGAGCCCCCCGGACCTGCTGCTCTTCAGCTTCACGGTGCCCTGGCCCAGCCCCGGTGGGAGGGAAGGCGAGGATCTCCGGCTGCGGGGCTACCTGCTCAGCACCGATGAGCCCAATCGGCCATTCACCTCCTCACACGCTCTGGGAGCCCCTCTCACCGCCACCGCAGCTGGGGCTCGGCTCCAGGGTACCCTGTTTCCCTCCCTCCCCGGCTCCTCACACACTCTGGGCAGGGCCACCCAGGCAATTCAGGTGGCCTGGGGCAAGGCAATTTCGGGGGGCCCTTCCATAAAAAAAGTTGCAATACAATAGGAACGTGTATTTGGAAATGTAAAAAATCACTAGTGAAATACATTCAAAAATTAATTTGTAATCATTTGAAAATACACCAAATCCATGACTGAAAAACATTAAATGCTTTACTGGTTTGTCTCCATTTGCAATTACATAATGGGCTGTTGCTGGGTGATGGTGACGGTTGGT
>NW_027424874.1:0-8563 GCF_003597395.2 Chelonoidis abingdonii
AAATGCTCGATTCAACCTTCTGTGCAACAAGGGCACACTGTTGAGTCATTTCAGTTTCTCATCCACTGTACCCTCTAGGTCCTTTCTTGATTGATATTGCTGTCCTTAGCAGCTCTAGTCCCTATGCTGTCGCAGGCATTGGGATTCTTCTTCCTAAGTGCAGACTCTGCACTTGTCCTTGTTTGAACCTCTCATTAGATTCTTTGCCCAATCTCCTCCAATTGTTAGTCCCTCCTTATTCCCTTTCCTCCATGCGTATTCTACCACTCCTCCCTCATTTTTAGTATCTTTTCTGAAAATTTGCTAAAGTGCAGTCTACCATCTCCAGTATCTATTAATGAAGTATTGAAACAAAACTGGCAAGACTGACCCTTGGGGCACCACATTGATATGGCTGCCAACTAGCAACCAGAGCAATTTGATCACTACTCGGCTGAGCCTGAGATTCTAGCAGCTTTTATCCACTCTTGATAGTCCATTGATCCAGCCCATATCTATTAACTTGCTCTTGGCAAGTAATACTAGTGGAGATGGTCTAAAAGCTTTGTCTAAGTCAAGGAATAGTGTTGCACATCCACGTCTGTCTACTTGTTAATGATTTTTTTAAAAAGATCCAAGGTGTCAGACTAGAAGCTAGAAATTACAGACTGAAAATAATGTGTAATTTTTTAACCTTCTGAAGGTTATTTTACCACGGACAAATCTTACCTAGTCGGTAGAATTTCCATCACAGTGCATTTTTATCATCCAAACTGGGCATTGTTTTTTACATAAAAAAGCAACTCGCTCTATTGATTTTTGTTGAGTTCTGCTGCCCATGTTATACAGCAGGGTTTGGGCTCGATGGTCACACTGGTCCCTTCTGTGCCTTGGAATCTGTGACTTTCTTGTCAATAAATTTCCTGCTTTTTAGGTTAGCTATCTTCATTGAGATGGTGTTAAGGAATGCAAGTAAGTGCTCTTATTACCAGTAACCAGGAGCTCCAAACACATTAGGTTTATTCTGGTTATAACGATACTTGTAACTGTAACATTTCCATGTAGAGAATTCACATATTGTTTCCGGTGATTTTGTTCTGGTGCAAGCATTTATCTAAAAAGATACTTGTGTATTAACATTCATTAGAAAGGGGGATGAGACTCACGAAATCCAATGATTCATTATTGAAAAGTGCTTGATTTAGTCTGATTGTTACATTCTTATACAGGCCATACGTGAGTTAGTCACAAGGAGTGAAAAAAACCACACATCACTTATAGACTAACGGACATTTTTGGAGCATGAAGACTTTCGGAGTGGAATACCCACGTTGTCGCCTGCATTTAGTGAAATTCTCCAGGAGGTATTTATATCGCAAGCTCAAAGATTAGCAGGCTAGATGCTACACATGTAGTCAATCAGAGCGTTGAAGCCTCTTCTAGCAGCTGAGCTGTGAAATCCAAGGGAGAGAAACTGGTTTTTAAGTGGCAAGCCATTCTACAGTCTTGTTTCAATCCTGCGTGAGCTGACTTGGTGCAATTTCAGATGATCTGAAGCTCAGAGTTCTCTTTTGAAGTCAGTTCCTGGAAGTTTGTTTTTGCTGCAGGGATGGCCACTTAGATCTGCTATTGTGTGGCCAGTGGAGGGTTGAAGTGTTTCTCCTACAGGTTTTGTATAATTGTCATTGCCTAATATGCTGGGTCTCTGTTCTGCGGGTTAGAGCAGATGCGTTTACCCTCCGTGCTTGGCGTTAGACAATGGTGTGTCCTAGGTGAGGGTGGGACGATGAAGGTAGCCATTAGCGTTGTAGGTTTTCTATGGGTGTGTTAATGTGGACCATCGCTTATTTGCCCATGGTTTCTAGGACGTGGACATCTTGTGTAGACTTGTCAGCAGGTTGATGAGCTGGGGGGTGGAAGCTTATTGATTAATCATGGTGGAAGTTTTCCAGAGTTTCCTTCATGGTTCCAATTGATATTGAAGATGTTCATCAATGTTGTGTTAGGTAGAGAAGTGGCTGATGCGATGCTGCAGGGCTGAGGAAGCGAGCTTCCCGGTAAGCCATAATATGTGTTATTATTGTGGAGCATCCTTCGTGGTGCCCACAGTGTGTTGCCACTGATTGGAGTATATGGTAGTGTCATCCTAATTTGAAATTAGTTGTCGTTGTAGTGAGATAAAGTGCACAGAGCTCAGCAAACCAGTTGTCGTGTTGGCGTATCCAGGATTACTGTTCCGGACAAATTGTATTCCTCTGTGTGTGCGAGTGTTTGTAGTAGAGAGCCCCTTTATCCATGGTGACTAGGATTGGTGTTCTCTGGGAGTCACCCTGGATTTTGTAGTTTCCTCAGGAAATCAGTTGGCGTCACACGATAGCTGGTGCTGGGGTGATGATAGGGTCTGATTAGCAGAGAGTCCCAATATCTAGACGTCCTTCAGTGGAAAGGCCATGCCCAAGTGATGGGGCATCCAGGATTTCAGTTTGTGGACTCTTGGATAGTAGATAGAATAACTCTTGGCTCAGTGGCCTCTAAGGTATGGTGATTTGTTCGTGTTGTGTAGGTAGGAGTGTCTTGAGTTAGATGCTTTACAGTTTCTTAGCTGTATTTCCTCAGTGGGTCTGAGGGACAGCGGCCTGGAATAGAATATTTGGGTATTGAGATGTTGCCTACCTTTCATTAGCCTCAAGCTTCCATCCGGGCACCCACGCTTCATGTCTATAGCCAAGCACTGAGCGTTACAACCGCATTCTGCTCTTACCCTCAGCGAGAACCAATACCTAACAAAAATCTCTCACCACGCATTCTTCAAACTTATAATACCACACGAGGAAATTAAGGAAACATATCAACAGAGCCCAGACGCGTCCCAAGCCTGCCTACAATTGCAACCCACTCAGAAAAAATAACAGGACTCCTCACTGGGCCATCAATACAGTCCCCACAAACCCCTCTACGTCATATCATCCGGGATCTACACCTCCTGGACAATGATCCACCTTCACAGGCCTTGTGGTGGCAGGCCAATTCCCTTGCCCACGACAACCGCCAACCTGAAGCATATTCTCACCATGAGTTGCACACCGGCACCATAGTAACTCACTCGGAACCAATCATGCAATAATACTCTCGAGATTGCCGAACTCTGCCCACATATACTACACCAGGCACATTCATACAGGATCTACCAGTCAGCCCATCCTCACTAGTTCAATTACCCTGCATGTGCCACCAATGTAATATTGCCTCCATATGCCAGCAATGCCCTCTGCTTGTACATCGGACAAACTGGACCGTCTCTAGGAAAGGATAACAATGGACACAAATCAGATATTAGAATGGCCAATATATTAAATATCTGTAGGAGACTTCAGCCTCCCTGGCCACCACATAGCAGATCCTTATAGGTGGGCTCTTGCCAGCAAAAAACTTCCAGAGACGACTTCAAGAGAAGCTGCTGAGCTTCAGTTCATCTGCAAAATTGCACCATCAGTCAGGATTAAACAAACACTGTGAACGCTGCTCAACTACAAATAAGTTTTTCCGGTTTTCCCCATAGTTTCTCAGCTCGCTCAGAAGCGAGGGCCTCATCCTGCGCCTGATTGATACTAACATTGTTCATTCTCTGCCTGCTTTGTCTTACATTATATTACCTGCCTTGGAGATTCCACTACTTGCCATGACCTCAAACGTCTGTTAGTTCTATTACGGGGCCACAGGACTCTTTGTGCTTTTACAGATCCAGACTACACGGGCGTCCCATCTGATACTTGAAATCTATCATGACCCCACCTTCACGCCTCAAAACTGAGTGTAGACACGAGCTAGAAGATTGACAGAGTACGTCTGTTCAATTTTAATGTGATTGGGGAAGTAGGACAATACTGGCAGCAAGAACTGTTGTCGAGATTATCCTCACTCGTTATTGTTAGGGGGGTTTAGTGCTACATGTTGTCTATGGTGTTTTGAGTGCAGAACAGAACTAGCTCTTTTCGTATCAGTTGATAGACAGTGCAGAATAAACCCATATGATGATAAGAAAAACTGGCCCATAGTATCCGACAATCAGAATGACTCACCTGCTTCGCCTACTGCATATGATGTCCGCCGCAGTTCCCGAGAAATATTGTGAAGACAAGTCTGAAAACAGAAAGTAACACATCGCATTATGATCTCATTTCACAAAAGTAAGGACATCTAACCAACTATCATCTAGGCTGTGGGGTTTTGCCTGTGGTCCATGGACCCCTAGGGATTCAGACCATGTCTAAGGGTGTTCCTACAAAAGGTTGTCTACATACCATAATAGTGTCTCCACGTATGGTCTGTGAAACCTGGGGTTCTGCAGTTATGTCTAGATTCCAAGTTCTCTATTTGAAAATTTTTAAACCTCTGCAGATTAAAAAAAAAACGGGATTGATAACCACTGAGCTAGGAAATCAAAATTCAGTTACAAGGTATTGAAGATCTGTCACCCAGGGATTTTAAAGAAGAGTCACTTTTTTTCTTTAAGGTTTGAGGTTTTCTTAACTCTGGACATCAGGGACATGGTTTTTATCTGATCTGCATTGTGTAACTCAGAAGGATAGTGGGTAAAGAACAGACCTTCTAGCCTGTGGGAAACTTTGGAGATTCTGAGATTTATTTTCATCTCAAATTGATTCAAAAAGTAAAAACTTCAAAATATCTTGAAGGATTGAAATTGTGAAATTTTTCAATTCAGAATTATCAGAACGACCACACTAAATGTTTCCTTTGAACAACTAGTGAAGCATTATAAGGTAACAAAAATATGACCTATAAATATATAATATAAAATACAAGTTAATATATTATATTTTTAGCTAGTTAGTTAAAAAATAAATAAAAGTTGAAACCAAATGAAATAATAACATTGAAACAATATGATAAAGTCAAAACAAAAGACTCCATTTTGATTTTGTAGCATTTTGAAAATTTTCCATCAAAAATATTATCAGAATCAACACATTTCTACAAAACTTTTGATTATCACAAAGCAGGATTTTCTGGTGGAAAACAGTTTAGTCAAAATGTTTGAACTGACTATTCAAAAGTAACTCTGCTGTTTTCACTGGAATTATTCTTGATTCATGGTACTGTAAATGAAGTCACAGTTTGTCAATGTGTAAAATCAGCCTGAAACCAGAATCAAACCTTAGATTTTATCATTATCTAGGTTTTATAATCTAGGCATTATCTGACCATTATTTTTATTTTTTAACCACCACCACAAATATTAAGGCCAGTATTGAGCATTTGCTTCCCTTTAAAATCATCAGTAACTAATCAACTAGTTTTGGATTTTCCTGACACCTCCGTACAGTGGGCCTGATGTCACTTACACTGGCATGAAGTAAGGAGAATTCCACTGATTGCTAATCATTTGCTCCTGATTTATACAGGTGTAAGTGAGGCCAGAATTTGCCCAAGTGTAGGCAGTTCCAAAATTAGTATGAAGTTCCAGATCACGATTTCATCTAAACTGAGAATTTTAAAGCCACCTAAAGGAACTGAATTTCATTGTTCCATGCACTTGTAGAGTTTGAGATAAGAAGGCCATTACATTTCACACAGATATCCCTGGTGGAACCCAGTGACCTCATTTAAACTGAGGCAGTGCTGAACTGTTGTGTGCCACAGCCTGAGAACAGGAGATACTGAGGTGCACACGAGGCAGAGGTCCTGCAATGGCAGGGAATGATTAGATGAGACATGCCTATATAATCTCAGCAGGTGGCCTGTACACAATGCTGCTAAGAAAGGTGACTAAATCTCCATAGTTCCTGCCAATGTGACCTGGGGGAAAATTCCTTCCTGACCCCTAATCTGTTGGACCTGTAGCATGACTCACCAACCAGGCATCTGGAAACAAAATTCTCAGTACCACCTCAGAGCATCAGCCTACCCCTGCCGGAGTCCCATTTCTAGAGGTGGCTGGTTTTGGATGCTTCAAAGGATGGTTAAGAATAATTAAGAAACAGTTTACAAATGCGCACCAGGGAACAAATTCCTTCCTGATTCCTGCAGGTGACTGGCTGAGACCTGAAGCATGAGATTAGATTAAGCCCAACTCTTCTTTCAAATTAGTGGAAATTAGGATCCAAACACCCAAGTAAACTTTCAAAATCTCATCTTTACATATAATAATATGGAAATTATCTGGCATGCTGGAGATTTTGAAAGGCAAAAAATGAGAGTTAGGTGCTCTATCTCCCTTTGGCACCCATGAAAATCCAACCCATCCACAATTGGAAGACACCCATGGGCTACTTTAGGCTACTGCTAATACAGAGATTGTTGGACACATGACAATGCCACTATGATAACCAATAGGGCATTAGGATCATTGCTACAGAATGGTTCAGTAGCTTCTCCACTGGAATCCTGTGCTGATTCCACTGATGACCTGTCCATAACTTCAATATGCAGAAACGTCAGTACCTTTTAAATAGTTCATGTTTTCCTCCATGCTTCCAAAGACACTTCCCCATAAACCTGAAAACAAGAAGGAAAAGACCTTATTTACAATGACACAAGTAAGAGTTCATCAAGACCTTTCTCTTTAATATACATAAAGAGTTGCCTGGATAAAAGCCCCACTGGTAGAAAAGTCAAGAGGGCACTGGCAGGCCAGTCTCTGATGGGTTATGTGCTTTTACAATTTGATTCACACATTCATCCATAACTAAAAAAACTTATTGTAAATTGAGGCGGTCAACAAATTTCCAATGTAATATTTTTGCATCAGAAAATACTCTTTTGTCAATATTTAAACTTTCCAATGTGAAAGGAGGCATGCTGACCCACTGGAACAGAACCTTTCATTTTTTTCATTTTTAAATTATCTTTCATTCCCAAATTTATTGGCTTTTACAATTCAGTGTAAATGAAACTATTACAGAAATAGGAAGGCAATGTTTCAATTTTATAAAAATAGAACATTTCAATTGACCCAAAATGGAAATCATTTTGTGGGAAAGTTCTAAATTTTGTGCTTTAGTCCTGATTTGGAGTATAAACAAATTTCCACATTTCCTATAAATGTAAATACCAACTTTTGAACAGCCCTAATAATTAGTATTAGTATTTGTAGTATCACAGTGCCTATGTGACCCAGCAATGAAGAGGGGATCCAGATTGCATAAAAGATGGGTGAATGCTGGTACAATACCTGCACTTCACCATGGATAGCATCTTCTGGACCAAGAACAAACATACCCCTCCTTTGGATGTTCTTTAGATTTAAACCTAGGTCCTGTGGTGACTGGTGTCTTGAAAGCACCTAGATAAACACAGAGAACCTGACCCTCTGCTCCTGTGGTTGGAGTCAGTATGTTGTGAAGAGATCCAGTTTGGGGGATCAGGGTTTACCAATGCCACCTGGTCATATTTGTTGTTTAGGCAGAGGAAGGACAGTTGGGTTTGGCTGGGTCCTGTATTTTGGCTGAGCAAAGACTGAATACATATTGAGCAATGGCTCCTTGTGTCTCTGGAGAAAGCAAAGTACTTCCAGGTCTAATAACATAGAACCCAAAAACAAAAGGATTGCAGTTACAGCAACTCCGCCAAAGACATGAGAGATCCCACGCCCATCCCTCCTACTTTGCATTAATCTCATATACTCTGCTGCCACTTAATGGCTTTGTATTGTCTTTGAAAGGAGAAGCAGGATGAGTTAGGGGCAAGGAAAGATACCAAATTGCCGTCATCCCATAGAGACTCACTCTGTCCTCCATGGCAGCTACCATTCCTGCAAGATGCATTAGAAACCTGGGGCCAGAGCCTCAGCTGGTGGTAATCAGTTTAGATTAATTGAGTTCAATGGCTATACCAGTTTACACCAATTGAAGATCCGCTGTCTGGCCTCCATTACATCACCTGGGCAACTGATTAGACATTTATGGCCATGTTCTATTAGATAGATGGGTATATCTCCATATTATACGGAATCTATCTCATAGAGCTGGAAAGGACCTTGAAAGGTCATCAAGTCCAGTTCACTGCCTTTACAGCAGAATTAAGTACCATCTCTGACAGATTTTTGCCCCAAGTCTCTAAATGACTCCTTTAAGGCTTGAATTCACAACCTTGGGTTTAGCAGGCTAATGCTCAAATCACTGAATTATCTAACAAGACTGGAAAGAAAAGAGAACTGGGAACTATGGGGAAAATACAGCTCTGTTGCATCTTACGCACATTTAACATGCATGATTTCAGCTTTACGCGGTAAGCAAAAAACAAAAAAAAAGAGAAAAATGACAATTTAAATACTGTTTCTATAGTGCAGGCGATTCTGCCCACCATTCCACTCAATGTAATTTTGACTATACGTGGTTTTCACTTTATGCGCTGTGACAGACCCAAACCAGTGGAGTACAGGAGTCTGGTAGAGGGCAAATATAGTGGTCACTGGATGAGTAGCTTTCTGTTCCCTGAGTGACCAAAGCAGGGGCTGCACTAGAGTAATCAGGAACCTGCTAGAACCAATTAAGGCAGACAGGCTGATTAGAACACCTGCAGCCAATCAAGGCAGGCTAATCAGGGCACCTGGGTTTAAAAAGGA